>NC_048298.1:327419109-327663732 GCF_013100865.1 Trachemys scripta elegans | reverse complement strand
AACAAAGACTGTGAATGGCTATCCAACTACAGAAACAGTTTCTCCTCCCTTGGTGTTCACACCTCAACTGCTAGCAGAGCACCTCACCCTCCCTGATTGAACTAACCTCGTTATCTCCACACTGATATATACCTGCCTCTAGAGATTTCCATTACTTGCATCTGAAGAAGTGAGGTTCTTACCCACGAAAGCTTATGCTCCCAATACTTCTGTTAGTCTCAAAGGTGCCACAGGACCCTCTGTTGCTTTATACAGGATAAGGGAATGGGATCAGAGCTCTAAAGGCTTTTGCACAAGAACCTGTCCTGAGATCCCTAAAGAAGGTTTGTTTGTTTGCATCTACTTGGTCTGTGTCCATGGAGAGGTAATTAACAGGATGGAAGACACCAAATTGATGATAAGAGGTGGGGAGAAGAACTCCATAATGTAGAGAACAAAGACACATAAGATATCCTAGACACTGTCTTCCATATTGATGCACTCCAGGAGATTCCCAGTTGAGTTACAAAGGTAAATGCCACGATTAATTCAAATGTAAGGGACAGGTGCTCTGACAGGTCAGGACTGTGTCACAGGAGGAGAGTTTTCCATTTTTAATCCAGCCACTGCAATTAGCAAGTGCAATAAATCATTTCCCCAACATTCTTAGAATGGTCTCGATCATGACAATGATTAGTGATGTGTTCCCTGGAATCCGCAGCTTCCCACTCACACTTGCCATTGCTTGGGAAATTCCAGCGGATCAGATATCACTACAGCACTAAACAGCTGACACCTGGCTACTACAGGCACCTGTCTTCTGCCTTTTGCCCAGGTGCAGGAGAAAATCTGAAAATGACACTGGATTTTTTTTTTCTGGTGTTATGCCTGAGGATGCAAATCATGGAAGGATTTCCATACTAAGTCTACATTCTACTGACATATACATTATTTAGACACTGTCTTTCATGGGGCTGGGTGAGGAGGTCAGGTGCATTTAGCTGTTCTTCCCAGTTTTTGCCCTGTCTTTCATCTTCATACATATAGAAAACAAAACATGAGCCCTCTAAGGCTATTGATACACAGACCTCTTATACTGTGGGAGAAGGGAAATGTCTCTCAATAATCCACGCAGGTGAGGTATGGTGAAGTGAGAAAGATGCTTCTTCACCACATCTGAGGCTGGGGGAGGGGAAGGAGGGAGAAACAAAGACAACTAAGAAGAGTTGTATTTTAGGGAGAAATGAAGGGACATATTTGGTACAGAGAAAATAAATCAGAGGAGGGAGCATAGGTGGGGTGAAACAATATAGAGAAAGTGAAAGGAAATGGAACCTAAGAGAGACTCCAGATACGCAAATGTCAGAGAGAGTTTTGTTTGTTGCACAGTAACAAGAAAACAGAAAATACAAAGATGCCAAATGTTACCTGTTTGCCATTGCTGCAGGAGCTAGGAATGGGTATGGATCCCAGATGGCTTCATGTGTTATTATGCCACAACTAAAACTAGGGGATTTACAATGGAGTCTGTGACAGGGTGGTCTGTCCCCTTGAGGATGGTAGGGCTTACGGGTCATCCTACCCCTGTCCTGTGCTGTGGAGGTTTGGTACCCCGAAGTCTAGGAAAATTATAAAAAGCAGATATGGAGAGAGAGAGAGAGAGAGAGAAAGTGCTCCCAGGGAATAATCTGTATTTAGGGGAAATCTGTGCTTTCAGATTTCAAAGGTGGGGGAGTTGCGTTGTATGTAAGAGAGGAGTATGACTGCTCAGAGCTCCAGTATGAAACTGCAGAAAAACATGAGAGTCTCTGGATAAAGTTGAGAAGTGTGAGCAACAAGGGTGATGTCGTGGTCGGAGTCTGCTATAGACCACCAGACCAGGGAGAAGAGGTGGACGAGACTTTCTTCCGGCAACTAACAGAAGTTGCTAGATCGCAGGCCCTGGTTCTCACGAGAGACTTTAATCATCCTTATATCTGCTGGGAGAGCAATACAGCGGTGCACAGACAATCTAGGAAGTTTTTGGAAAGTGTAGGGGACAATTTCCTGGTGCAAGTGCTGGAGGAACCAACTAGGTGCAGAGCTTTTCTTGAACTGCTGCTCATAAACAGGGAAGAATTAGTAGGGGAAGCAAAAGTGGATGGGAAGCTGGGAGGCAGTGACCATGAGATGGTCGAGTTCAGGATCCTGACACAAGGAAGAAGGGAGAGTAGCAGAATACGGACCCTGGACTTCAGAAAAGCAGACTGACTCCCACAGGGAACAGATGGGCAGGATCCCCTGGGAGAACAACATGAAGGGCAAAGGAGTCCAGGAGAGCTGGCTGTATTTTAAAGAATCCTTATTGCGGTTGCAGGAACAAACCATCCCGATGTATAGAAAGAATAGTAAATATGCAGGCGACCAGCTTGGCTAAACAGTGAAATCCTTGCTGATCTTAAACGCAAAAAAGAAGCTTACAAGAAGTGGGAGATTGGACAAATGACCAGGGAGAGTATAAAAATATCGCTCAGGCATGCAAGAGTGAAATCAGGAAGGCCAAATCACACTTGGAGTTGCAGCTAGCAAGAGATGTTAAGAGTAACAAGAAGCGTCTCTTCAGGTATGTTATGTGACAAAGTTCCTCCTCTATCTCAGTGGGTCCTGCGCTTATTGGCGGATTTTCTTGCCTCAGAGATTCACCATGTGGGTTGGGGAACAGCCCAGAGACCTTCCCCTCTGGGAGAACCCACAGTCCAGGTCAATTGGGAGGTTTGGGGGCGAGGGGGGGAACCTGGGCCCACCCTCTACTCCGGGTTCCAGCCCAGGGCCCTGTGGACTGCAGCTGTCTATAGTGCCTCCTGTAACAGCTGCACGACACCTATCTTTGTAACAAAGCCCGATGCCAACTCTGTCCACATATCTATTCAAGTGACATCATCATAGGACCTAATCACATCAGCCATACCATCAGGGGCTCGTTCACCTGCACATCTACCAATGTGATATATGCCATCATGTGCCAGCAATGCCCCTCTGCCATGTACATTGGCCAAACTGGACAGTCTCTACGCAAAAGAATTAATGGACACAAATCTGACATCAGGAATCATAATACTCAAAAACCAGTGGGAGAACACTTTAACCTGTCTGGTCATTCTATGACAGACCTGCGGGTGGCTATCTTACAACAGAAAAACTTCAAAAACAGACTCCAACGAGAGATTGCGGAGCTGGAATTGATATGCAAGCTAGATACAATCAACTCAGGATTGAATAAGGACTGGGAATGGCTGAGCCATTACAAACATTGAATCTATCTCCCCTTGTAAGTATTCTCACACTTCTTATCAAACTGTCTGTACTGGGTTATCTTGATTATCACTTCAAAAGTTTTTTTCTCTTACTTAATTGGCCTCTCAGAGTTGGTAAGACAACTCCCACCTGTTTATGCTCTCTGTATGTGTGTATATATATCTCCTCAATATTTATTCCACTCTATATGCATCCGAAGAAGTGGGCTGCAGTCCATGAAAGCTTATGCTCTAATAAATTTGTTAGTCTCTTAGGTGCCACAAGTACTCCTGTTCTTTTTGAGGATACAGACTACTCTGAAAGCTGCATGACAGCTACAACTCTGAAAGCTGCATGACAGCTACAACTCCCTGGGCTACTTCCCCATGGCCTCCTCCAAACACCTTCCTTATTCTCACCACAGGACCTTCCTCCTGGTGTCTGATAACCCTTGTGCTCCTCAGTCCTCCAGCAGCACACCCTCTCATGCTCCGCTCCTTGCGCCTCTTGCTCCCAGCTCCTCACACTTGCACCACAAACTGAAGTGAGCTCCTTTTAAAACCCAGGTGCCCTGATTAGCCTGCCTGAATTGATTCTAGCAGCTTCTCCTTAATTGGCTCCAGGGGTCCTAATTAGCCTGCCTGCCTTAACTGGTTCTAGCAGGTTCCTGATTACTCTAGTGCAGCCCCTGCTCTGGTCACTCAGGGAACCGAAAACTACTCATCCAGTGACCAGTATATTTGCCCTCTACCAGACTCCTGTACCCCACTGGTCTGGGTCTGTCACAGTTAGCAACAAGAAGAAAGTCAAGGAAAGTGTGGGCCCCTTACTGAATGAGGTAGGCAACCTAGTGACAGAGGATGTGGAAAAAGCTAATGTACTCAATGCTTTTTTTGCCTCTGTCTTCACAAACAAGGTCAGCTCCCAGACTGCTGGATTGGGCAGCACAGTATGGGGAGGAGGTGACCAGCCCTCCGTGGAGAAAGAAGTGGTTCGGGACAATTTAGAAAAACCTGGATGAGCACAAATCTCAAGGTGCTAAAGGAGTTGGCAGATGTGATTGCAGAGCCATTGGCCATCATCTTTGAAAACTCATGGTGGAGGTCCCGGATAACTGGAAAAAGGCTAATGTAGTGCCCATCTTTAAAAAAGGGAAGAAGGAGGATCTGGGGAACTACAGGCCAGTCAGCCTTACCTCAAACCCTGGAAAAATCATGAAGCAGGTCCTCAAGGAATCAATTATGAAACATTTAGAGGAGAGGAAAGTGATCAGGAACAGTCAGCATGGATTCACCAAGGGGAAGTCGTGCCTGACTAACCTAATTGCCTTCTATGATGAGATAACTGGCTCTGTGGATGAGGGCAAAGCAGTGGACGTGTTATTCCTTGACTTTAGCAAAGCTTTTGATACAGACTCCCACAGTATTTTTGCCGCCAAGTCAAAGAAGTATGGGCTGGATGAATGAACTGTAAGGTGGATAGAAAGCTGGCTAGATCATCGGGCTCAACAGATAGTGATCAATGGCTCCATATCTAGTTGGCAGCCGGTTTCAAGAGCTGAGTGCCCCAAGGGTCGGTCCTGGGGCTGGTTCTCTTTAATATCTTTATTAATGATCTGGAGGATGGTGTGGACTGCACTCTCAGCAAGTTTGCAGATGACACTAAACTGGGAGGCGTGGTAGACACACTGGAGGGTAGGGATCAGATACAGAGGGACCTAGACAAATTAGAGGATTGGGCCAAAAAAAAAAAAAAAAAAAAACCACTTGTTTTTTTGACGAGGTTCAACAAGGACAAGGGCAGAGTCCTGCACTTAGGATGGAAGAATCCTATGCATTGCTACAGACTAGGGACCGAATGGTTAGGTAGCAGTTCTGCAGAAAAGGACCTAGGAGTCACAGTGGACGAGAAGCTGGATACGAGTCAACAGTGTGCTCTTGTTGCCAAGAAGGCTAACGGCATTTCGGGCTGTATAAGTAGGGTCATTGCCAGCAGATCGAGAGACGTGATCATTCCCCTTCATTCGACATTGGTGAGGCCTCATCTGGAGTACTGTGTCCAGTTTTGGGCCCCACACTACAAGAAGGATGTGGAAAAATTGGAAAGAGTCCAGCAGAAGGCAACAAAAATGATTGGGGTCTGGAGCACATGACTTATGAGGAGAGGCTGAGGGAACTGGGATTGTTTAGTCTCCAGAAGAGAAGAATGAGGGGGGATTTGATAGCTGCTTTCAACTACCTAAAGGGGGGTTCCAAAGAGAATGGATCTAGACTGTTCTCAGTGGTGGCAGATGACAGAACAAGGAGCAATGGTCTCAAGTGGCAGTGGGGGAGGTCTAGGTTGGATATTAGGAAACACTATTTCACTAGTAGGGTGGTGAAGCATTGGAATGCATTACCTAGGGAGGTAGTGGAATCTCCTTCCTTGGAGGTTTCTAAGGTCAGGATTAACAAAGCCCTGGCCGGGATGATTTAGTTGGGAATTGGTCCTGCTTTGAGCAGGGGGTTGGACTAGATGACTTCTCGAGGTCCCTTCCAACCCTGATATTCTATGATTCTATGATTCTTCCAGGGCCCAGAGCCTTGTAGGAAGGGTGAGGCAAGGCTCCCCTCTCTCCCATTCAACCAGAGCCAGGGCCGCTTCCCTCAGAACAGGGGGAGAACCAGCAGGAGAAGGCTGCTTGCTGAACCCTCTGAGCCTGGGGATTAACTGGGGACAGGGACTAGCTCAAAGAGAAATAGTGAAAGCCACAGCTCACCCAAGATAATAAGCACAGCCCCAGCAAGAGGCGCTGTGGATCACCTGTGCTGAAGAGGAAGAAACTTGGCAGAAAACCCCAATCCCAAGGGGGGAGGACTGGGAAGATTCCCAAACCTGAGGGGAGAATCTATGCGTCAGGAAGGCCAGGACTAAAATCCCCAGCCTCAAGAAGGCAACTGCTGAACTTAAAGAGGAGCTCTTTTGGGAAAGCTGTATGAACTAAATAAATTAGACCCCAGGAAAAGGAAAATATTGGTTAAAGACTCTGGAGGCAATTGACTTATTCCCTGCAGGGCCTTGTTCAGCCAGCAGGGGGCACGACAGGGCAGGCACCTGTGACACAACCCAGGCCAGTAGAGGGTGCATACTGTTGATTAAAACACAGAAAGACAACATTGGCAAGAGTATTGATAATTATCTACGCACATCAAACACAACTGTTGAATGACTGAAGATGTACACGTATCTAGCCTATGGGATACCGTGGCTGTTTCCCTCTTCCTCCCTTTTCACTTTTTGTTCCAGGACTCAAGTGAGTGCAACAAATAATTTATTCTATTAGGAGAGGATCCATACCAGACTTGTTGATTAGTCAGGTTATGGGTATTTCCATTCAAATTGTGGGTCAGTGTCATGAAGTTGTGATATTCTCATTTCGCAGATGGGAAAATGAGGCACAGAGAGTAAGTGACTTGCCCAAGAATACACAGTAAGTCTGTGGCAGAGCCAACAAGTGATCACAAATCTGAGTTCCAAGGCAATACTGTAGCCAAAAGACCATCTATCCTCATTGTATCTGTTCGTATTTAGATTGTAAGCTTCTTGAGACAAGAGCTATGTCTTCCTAAGTGTTTGTACAACACCCAGCACAATGGGCCCTGCTACTGATTGAGGCCTCAGCACTACCATAATACAAACAAATAAAAAAACCCTTGCCTCAAAATGCTGACAGTTTAACTGAATAATACAATACACGGGACACAACTTGCAGTGTAAGGACACAAGGAGATTGAGGAAATAACACGGCTGAGGAAAGACTTCACACTGGAGTATATAGGCATCAGCATTTGAGTTCAGATACTTGTCCTCAGAGAAATACAACATCCCTTGTCTATTACTTTAAACATGGCTGATTGTATCCATAATATGTTGTAAAGTAATTGTCTCAAAAGGTGTCTGGTGTGTTTTGTGAAAAAACAGTGTCTTACTTGTCTTCATAAATTAGCCTCCATATGGTAAGGAGTAATAAATCATGCTGCCATTTAACACATTATATTGCACATAAAAAGTTTTGCAAACTCTGTTGAAAGAGCGCGTGGAAAGGCGATAATCCCTTTTAATGTTTATTTGCAAGTTGTCATGCCCACTGTCATTACTGTGCTGGAGATCTTGTTAATTTCAGTACAATACAACTTGTTTTTTCAAAACAGTGTCTTCCATATGGAGGATCGCACAGCTGCACTTAATGGAGAAAGAGCCCTTCAGAATGACGGGCAGAGTGACTCTCACACACAAAGGTGAAAAAATGATGTAAAATAAGAGAGGAAATAGAGGAAAAGAAGAGAATTTTAAGGAGGCAAAATCACAAGCCCATCCTTGCACATGAGCTGCAGCAATGGGAGTGCATGTGAGATGGGGAAAGTAAGTGGCCAACTAGTGCCACTTGTATGCTTTAGCATACAGGAAGATTATAATGGTAGGTTTATTAAGGAGAATTAGCTCAGCGGAGAGAACATGTTAATGAAGATCAATTTGTGCTGATTCACACCGTGTCAAGGATAAACTGGCTTAACTGAACTTCCCTTGTCCCTCCAATGTCAGCCTCACTATTCCCTTCATTTCCTTCTTCCACTCATCTCTGTGCCTGTGTTCATCTTCTCCTATGCCTGAAATGACCTCAGGCTCCCACCAACCTCTCCATTTAAGTGTCCTGCAAACCCTCTTTCTCCGTGAGGCCTACAAAACCACTAACCCCTATCACTGTAACACTACCACTCATCTCCTTTCCACTCCGCCCCAAGCATAGGTGCAATCCTCAGCTGCACTAGCCTCTAAGGCTATGTCCACACAGCAGCTGAGACTGTGCCTTAGACAGAGCCGCACTAGCTCTGCTCCAGCCATCACAGCTAAAAATAGTAGCGCAGACGTTGGGGCCTGGGCAGTGACTCAGGCTAGCCACCCGAGTTCAGACCTAGGGGGCAGGTGGCTAGCCCGAGCTGCTGCCCATGCTGTAACATCTACATGGCTATTCTTAGCTTATTAGCTGGAGCAGGCTGGGAGGCACGCTGCCAGCTGCAGTGCAGACATATCCTAAGCCACCTGTATGCCTACCCTGAGCTTGGGCCAGACACAGGGCTGCACAAAAGTTGACAGTTGTAGCTGATCAACTAGGGATGCAGAGGAACTTTAGCAGAGGTCAAAGACTGGGGCCTTTGCTTTCATCTCTGTTTCAGAATTCAAAATGATCACTTTCTCTGGCCATTGTTGCATCTTTGACTGGTCTTTCTCACTAACCTGTAAACGCCACAGGGCAGGTTTTTTGTCATTGTGTAGAGCACAATACTGATCATACCATCAGTGATTAATAATTAATACGTACTAATAATAAGCATCTCTGTGGAAGAAAAGCTGCCCAGTGCATGCATGCTGTCCCTCAGCTCTCTATACCAATAGCTCACATTTTTCTTTTCTATAATTAAAGCATTTGAGAAATAAACACGTACTTTTAAATGTTACTGAATTATATAAACTTTCGAAGTTCCTACAGTCACTGAAATCTCCCTTCCACTCAGCTGAAAACTTGCAAAAATGTTAGTGATCATACACAGCACGTGGAAGAAAAAAATCTCTAATTGCATCCGTCAGCGCAATAGACCTTAGTAACCTGTTCTGCCCAGGAGACACAGTGACATTTTATGCTTTGAGACAGGCAGTGCTAAATCATAGGGAGAAATGAAACTTAAATGCTTTTCTCTCTTCGGCATGGGGATGAAGAAAAAAAAAATGACAAAGCCAGAAAACCTGATGGGAGAACCAATTCACAGATAAGGCAGTTTGGGGGCAGGATGCTCTTTCTAAATCCAACAGGAAATTGAGCCAAGTGAGTTGATCATATACACATTAAATGGAGAACACACATACAGCCACATGCAAGACCTGAACAATTGTTCAGCTGCAACTGCAATGCCGATTTTAGCAGGATTCTCTCTGGTTTGTCTATGTCAAGCAAAGATCTTTCAAGAAAGAATGAATGCTGCAGCCCATCCAGTGATTTACACGAGACAGATTTACCTACTTGGCTGAAACTAGCACAGATTTTCTTTGCAAAGCCACAGCTACAGAGAAATTCCAAAATGTAAATGTTCTGTGTTTCGCTAATACCCCCATAATTCCCAGCACACAACCATGGCACTAACAACAGCACTAAATATTAGAGAATTAGCTGCACTACTTTGTGCAGGTACAGCTCCTTACACATGACAATGTGCTTTACCACAGCTAAGACTCAGCATCCATGTTAACTACATTTAGCCATATTCATATTGCAGATGGCTACACGGAGGCACTGAGAAATTATTGCAAACATTTTCAGGCCTACATTAGTGATCTAAATCCACTCATAAGCACTAAATAAAAACCAGACTAGGTTTCAGAAGCACAGACATCCTATTGACATCAGATGTTCTCTATTGATATGATTTGAGAGGACTCCAGTGACCCATTTGTGTATGAAACACAGAGGCTCCGTCAAATACATTTATGTTGTGATCCCTGTTAATCGCCCATTGCATCTGATGATGGGAGAGACCACAATACAAGACATGTACTTCAACTTGAACAGCCCCTTTCAGGGCCTCAGCCAAAAAGGGCACTTAAAATCCTCAATTTCAGTGCAGAGGGATTCTCTGCAGAGAAGGCTGATGTTCTGTCTGGCATGAACACAGACACCGTGTGTCTGCAGGAGGCACACAGAGAGGCAACAGCTTCAGGCATGCCTGCCATGTATGTTGCTGCAAACGTGGAAAGTAGGATGACCAGATAGCAAGTGTGAAAAATCGGGATGGAGGGAGGGAAAGGGGGGAAATAGGCACCTACTTAAGACAAAACCCTGAATACTGAGACTGTCCCTATAAAATCAGGACATCTGGTCACCCTAGTACAGGGGTCAGCAACGTTCGGCACATGGCTCGCCAGGGTAAGCACCCTGGCGGGACGGGCCAGTTTATTTACCTGCTGACGCAGCAGGTTCGGCCGATCATGGCCCCCACTGGCCGCGGTTCGCCGTCCTGGGCCAATGGGGGCGGCGAGAAGCCGCGGCCAGCACATCGCTCGCCCGCGCCACTTCTCGCCGCCCCATTGGCCCGGGACGGCAAACCGTGGCCAGTGCGGGCCGCGATCAGCCGAACCTGCCGCGTCAGCAGATAAATAAACTGGCCCGCCCGCCAAGGTGCTTACCCTGGCGAGCCGCATGCCAAACGTTGCCAACCCCTGCCCTAGTGGAAAGCAACACTCATGATAGCATGATACTTGTACGTGGCCAAAGGCTGGTGAAAAACACTGCTGTATGAAACACTGAACAACAAGAGGTGCAGTTTGTATCTATCTGGCTTAGCATTCTTTCAAGTTCTTCTCTCCATCTTGTATGCTTTCACTTCACACTTAGGGTATGTTTCTTTCATATCCCTCTTAGAATTCCCTGGGACAGAGACTATTGTGACCTCACATTAAAAAACAGTGTCTAGACCACAGCATCCCCAGCTGATGGCAGGAAGTAGCCAGATCCCCCTCCATGACTCGCGCAAATAGTAGCAGGGGTTAGCACCCCAACTACAGCATCCCCCCAACTCAGGACCAGGTGCAGCCAGAAGCACAGCCTTAAGGAACCACCAGAGCTACCTGGGGACCAACCGAAGGAGATGCGAGAGCCAGCCAGTGGTATAGCAATTCCGGCATTCCTAAAGCTCATTCTACACTGCACCTTTGTCAGGCTTAAGTTCCGAAAACCAGGACATTTGCCATAATGCCTGTACAAATTAGGGCATTAAGTCATTTGCATCAAGTCTTCAAATTTCTGGACCTTCTGTTTTAACATGTATTACTTATTTTAGGGACATTACTTCAAATGCAAGATCAGGCCACAAGTATAAATGAGTGTGACAATCATATCCTAGGTCTCCATCACAGCCCCATTAACAAGGTGGCATGATTCAGAACAAGTGACTGTTCTAGAAACTTTATGGAGTATCATCAGACAGACAATTTATGAGTTGTGTGTGTGTGTGTGTGTGTGTGTGTATAAATAAATATCAGAGAAATGCTTATTGTAAGGTATGGTACAATTCTGTTTAGAAACTGGGCCTATCACCAGTAAAGTCCGTTTACTACCTCAGCCTTTGTGATTCATTGATTAGCTGCAGCTGCATCCTGTGTTACATAGCCATATGAGTGAAAAAAGAAACACCACATACTACCAAGACTTGTCTCTGCTTACAAGAGTTCCTGAATCTCAGAAGTAGGGGTGTTGTGGGTTACAGCTGAGGTAACTTAGCATGGCTTTGTCAATATGAGGTAATTATGATCATCAACATCTATATATTGCCTTGCATTTGCAGGAGGGTTGCCATTGACACAACAGCCCCACACCTATAAGATACGCCTGGGTAATGAGCCTGGATTTTAATGAGTGCTGAACACTCTACTCCTATCTACTTTGACTGGAGTTGTGGTGGGTGTTTTTTGCATCTGAAAAGTGTGTAGAACCTGCTGCCTTGGAATAAAAGCACTTAACATAATGGAATATACAGAGAAGAGTATTAAGAAATTGTTTAATCAAAGCCACAGATTATTCCTTATTTTAATATGAATTGTGAGTGTTTTTAATGCTTACAAAAGCGAATTACTAATAGCACTGCCGAGTAACACCTGGTTCAGATACACTCCGAGAATACTATGGCTTTCTTTCTGAAGAGATGTAAATCTGTTCCTGTGCATCAAAGATTTTAGGGCACTTTTCTGAAAAGTAGGGGTGGCTAGCCATGATGGTGAAGTTTAATTGTGTAATTATCTAATACACCTAAATTGCCCTTCATTTTTTTGTCCCAGAATGGTTTGCAAATAAGCCATCTGGCTCTGCATACATTCTACCATTTTTATTTTTGAGGAAATGCTTTTTAATTATGATGCTCTCAAACTGCAAATGTAGAGTTTTGCCCATTCGCCAAAGTTATAGGTGGTTGAGCAGGAAGCTAATTTGAGTTTATACATAAGGCACTGGTGACTCTGTAACAGGACCTCCTCAGAATCTGACCCATAGAGGTTGTGAATCTATTACCACCCCAGCTAGGAGCCTTTGCTTTTTATCTCCAGCTATAGGAGCTTATGCTTTAAGCTGCAGAAGTCCTCAATTCAGCTACTAGCGTGTCAGCCAAAATGTGGACCTTGGGCTAATTTCATAGTTGGAGGTTCATGGAGCAACACAGTACGTACAATAGCATCGCAGCTGGGGAGTGCGCATTGCAGCAGAACCAGGATTAGCACGAGGAAACTGCAAAGGACTGGTGAGGTTGATGACAAAGGGAAGACTGAGAGGGGACATGATAACAGTTTTCAAGTACATCAAAGGTTGTTACAAGGAGAAGAATTGTTCTTCTTAACCTCTGAGGATAGGACAAGAAGCAATGAGCTTAAATTGCAGCAAGGGAGGTTTAGGTTGGACATTAGGAAAAACTTCTTTTCAGGGTGGTTAAGCACTGGAATAAATTGCCTAGGGAGGTTGTGGAATCTCCATCATTGGGGATTTTTAAGAGCAGGTTAGACAAACACTGTCAGGGATGGTCTAGATAATACTTAGTCCTGCCATGAGTGCAGGGGACTAGACTAGATGACCTCTCGAGGTCCCTTCAAGTCCTATGATTGGGGCATGACCAGTAGTGGCACATGCAGAGCTAGCGCAAGAAGTCCAAGAGATGATGCAACTAAAAGTTGGGTCTGTCTGCTTTAAAAAAAGGTATAATAGGATTGTTCTTAGCCCAGAATCCAACCCTACTACTGCTGCACTTTACCCTTCTTGGGTTTTCCTATAACTGTACCCAGGTTCTCATGTCCGTCAAATGACTTCCCTTCTTGGGGGAAATCTCCTTTACTAAAACATCAAAGTTCAAACATCAACTTACAATCAAAACAAACCCTTTCTCCCACTCCATGGTGTCTTCAGCCTCTTGCATGGCTTAATTCTTTCCCTGAAATCCAAGTCCTTCTTTCTTTACCTTCCTGCACCTTCAAATGCACGAGGCATCCACCAGTTTCTGCCATTTTTAAAATGTGGTTTTGTGCAGGTTGCTGTCAAGTTGATGGATTTGGCTTCTCTCTCTATTGTTTTATGTAATATTTCTCCAGGTTACCCTCTTTCTCTTTCCATGTTGTATCCTTATAGTCACTTAACGTGGAAGTCATGTTGGTGCCATCCTTAAAGCGTGTCCTAAATATGTTCATTGTCACCGTCTTACCATGTTGGCTTATGATGTTGCAAGAAACACTCTCCAAAGAACTCTGAAGATCGTTCACATGCATTCATATTGGAATTAATCAATTGCTGTTGTAGATTTCCATGATTTTGTTTCTTAAAAGGAGGACAGACGTGATGCCAGTATGAAAAATTCACATTTTTGTGTCAGTGTCAATCATGCTACTTTTCCAAATCTTTTCAAGTTTATGAAAGAGGTTTGCTGCTTTTGATATTCGTTCCTTGACATCTAGCATGGTGCCACCATCACTGCACATCTCATTCCCCAGATCATAATAAAAGGACTTACTTCCTTCAGCATTTCTCTGTCTACTCTGGGTGTCGCTTTTGGGACATTGATAGCAATATATTGTGTCTTCCCTTGTTGATGAACAAATCAAAGTATTTTGCCATTTCTGCCAATAACTGGGTCTTTTATTCCATTAACTGATTTATTGAACTAAGCAGTACAATGTCATCAGCAAAAAGAAAGTCATCCAATTGTGCTTTATCATATATCCAGAATATTCCTCTGTGTTCTGTGGTTACTATCTTGATGACATGGTCAATGACCAGTGTGAACAATAGAGGGGGCATAATACACCCTTGCCTTGCTGAAGTTGTCACTGCAAGCCATTGGCTGATGTCACTATCTCTAACTGCACATTCGACATTATCCCATAGAACATTGAAGCTTCTAATTATTTTTGTTGGTATTTTTCAAAGACTGTCTCTGTATGCACTGTCATAAACCCTCTGGAGATCAACAAAATTGACCACAAAGAGGTGCTTGCCTCTGTGCACTTTCTATATTTCATCTGAGAACAAAGATATTGTCTGCACCTGATCTCCGTGCTCTAAAACCTGCTTGTTCCTCTCTAAGTTGGAGAGCTATTTGTTCCTTGATACATTCCAGGATGATGTTGCACATGATTTTACCAGACATTGAAAGTAATGTGATTCCTCTCCCATTATCACAGTTGGTAAGGCCCCACTTCTTTCACAGTTTTACTATAAGGCATTTCCTTCTCTGGGCTGGGTACCTTTCTTCACCCCACATTCAATCTGAAACCCAAGGAAAGTCTGGAGGGGAGATTCATCACTCATATTAAGCATCTCTATAATAGTAATAGTCTCTGCATTTGCTTTCCCATTTTTAAGTTTACCAATGGCTTGTCTAAGTACCATTGTAATATGCCCTAAATCAACACTAAGGTCTAGTGGTAAGTCTTCATCACCTATTTCTAGTAGTTTGCTTGGGCTTCATCCACTAAAACAGCCTGAAGATGTTCTGACCATCTTTTCCTTTGTTACTCTTGTGTACAAATAATTTTTCTATTTATATCTTTCATAGGGCCTCCATTGCTGCTAAAGTTTCTCATTAGCGATTTGTCTTATACAAGGTTGAAAGGTCACCTCTTTGGCTAGCATCTTCAGCCTCTTGATGTTTTCTATCATCTGCCCTTTTATGTCGTCTAGTGCTCCATTTTGCACCTCTGTCTTGAGCTCTGTATTCTGCTTGCCTCTTCACATGCCTTCATGCAGCTCTGCATTTTCTAGATAATGCTCTCAGATGTTTTCCCAGAGTATCAGTGGTTTGGTTTTCCAGATCCTGCTGCCTGGCAGATCCTCAAGCCTCCTCCTCTTACAACTTCTGCTCCTGAGACAGTACTGCAAGTAGGTCCAGCCAGCCCTTTTCATCTGACTGGTATGGAGAGACCCTTTTCAAGCCCTCCCTGACTATGACTCCCACCTGGATCTCCTGCAAGAGCCTCTGTGCGGGTCTGTCTCAGTTACTCTTGTGTCAGGACACCAGGACCCAGCTCCCCCAATACCTCTGAGCAGGAGAGCTCTGCCAGGCCTATTTTGGGCTTCTGTGGAGACCCTCCTAGATCTTTCCTCACCCTGGCCATCCTCTCTCTGACTGAGGAGACTCTCTCTTGTAGAAAGACACATCCATGATGCCTGGTCACCTGACACCCCTCCCCCAAGACCCAAGTCCTAACCCATTGCCTGAGAACAAATAACTAGGCACAGGTGCAGATGGACCCAATTTCCTTAAAGGTGGACGTGGATTTGTGCCACCACCAGCCATGTGGGCCACCTGTGGAAGGCACCACCCCACCCACCTTCCATGGGGAGGAGAAGCAGCTGAGAGCTCCTTTAGACTTGACAGTCCACATTTTTCTGTTTTTCCTTCCAAAAAGAGGCTGAAAATTTTCCTCTGGGAGGCAGCAAGAGGTTCAGGATGTGAAGGGGGTTGACTGTGGCAAGTAGGACAGAGAAGGTTTGGGGAGGGTGCAGTTCTTAAGATAGAGAAAAGTGGGGAGAAATATTTTACAAGTTCTGTATTTTTGACCATTTTTATTCTTTTCATCTATTCCAGTTAGTATGTAGCCTCTTTGCACCACATTCTGTAAAGAAATAAAAAGTGTTATCCAAATAGAATACAGTATCCATGAACCATTCAATTACGAGAGAAGCTGGCAGTGGACCCTATGCTTAGGTTGCTTAATATTTTCCACAATAAATGGTTCTTGCAACCTTTTTTGAGATGTGCTTACATGTCCATTCTTTGCAGCAGGCCTTTGAAATTAGCAGGAGAAAAGCCACATGCTACCATATCACTGAATAAGACAGGGCTTCCGTGGAAGAAATAGTATGGGATCATATAATTAAAGACAGTATCACAATGCATATACACAGGAAAATTGAATTAAGGTTGCAGAGGCAACCGAATTCTGGCATTTCCAACTTCCTAGAGTTCTTCTCTTTGCAACCTAAATATTTTTAAGAAGTTTTTCTGCTAGGTCCATTTTTAGAATACATCGCTGTTTGCAGACACGAGCCATTTAGAGATATTATTAGCCAACGACTTCCCATTGATATTGTGCTGGTCCCACTACTGTTTACACAACCAGTGTGCCATTTTGATAGCTGACTGCAGTTCAAATCCCTCTGTAAGCACTTTACATCACGTGTGATGCAAATTTAGATTTATCCTGATTTTCATTGCTTAGTTACACCTAGAGAGTTGTAAGCGACACAGGTCAGGGCAAATCCTGTCTGCAGTGAAAGTCAACAGGAGTTTTTCCACAGACTTCAGTGGAAGAGAAATTGGCCTCGCTCAGACATACAATTTTACACAGCTGCTTCTGAATCTGGTCCCGAAGATGGGTTAATTGGGCTGCTTTTAGCTGGGTCCAAGTTCCCAAGCCACAAAGAAAATGAACAAATAAACTATCTTGCTAACTCTTGTTTATTTTTTTAGTCAATAGATGTCACTTGGATGGGAGCACAGCCTGTGATGTTAGACTGCAATGAAATCTGATACAAACATGCCTGAGTACAATTATTTCTCAAATTTCGTTCAGCTTTTTAACTGTGCTAATGAAATATTACTTTGTAGGATTACTACAGCAAGTGGGGAATGGTGCATGAAATAAAAAGCTGTCCAAAGCCTACAGAATACACACTACACAGTGACACAGACATGCTCACTGAGGTCAGTCAGCTGGTACAGAGAGCTTGAAAAGCACATGCTGTGTGTGGGTCAGGGCCCGGGGTGCAAGTAGGGCGGTATCCTCCAGTAAGCAGTACCGGCAAGAGATTTTTAAGGGGAACGGGGTACCAGAAAGAATTGGGGCTAGCCCCCCCTCCAGGCGGGGGGGGAGGGCTGCACTCTGCTCCTTTAAGGAGCAGAACATGGCTAGTGATTTATATGGCTTTAACAGCATAATACATATGCTAGCAAACTTAAACAAAGGGTTTGTTAGCATATGTATTGTGCTGTTACATTGGTCAGGAGACCTCAAGAGAGGAGGGGTGAGGGGATGGAAGGTGTTTTAACAGTGTTTTTGATTCTGTTTCTCCCCATTGGTCTCAATTATCCATGGCATCCATACTACTAATAATAATTAATGGAGATATCCCATCTCCTAGAACTGGGAGGGACCTTGAAAGGTCATTGAGTCCAGCCCCCTGCCTTCACTAGCAGGACCAAGTACTGATTTTGCCCCAGATCCCTAGCAGGACCAAGTACTGATTTTGCCCCAGATCCCTAAATGGTCCCCTCAAGGATTGAACTCACAACCCTGGGTTTAGCAGGCCAATGCTCAAACCACTGAGCTATCCCTTCCCCCTGCAGCACATCAAGTCCAAATCATTAGAGGAATGCCTCTGCTTGCACTGACCAGAGGATGTTTGGATTCTTGTGTCAGCCCAGTTCTGCAGCCTGATGGGAATCAGGTGTTGTCTCCAGTGTACCTAGAATTCTTCTTTGCAGCCAAACTAGTCTACCATGCATTTTGTTAACTGGAGCTGGAGCAGCAAAACAAAGAAAACAAATGCCTCATTGTCCAGCTTTGTGGGTGAGAGAAGTATAAGTGAAGATTATAATGCCAGACCAGGGCCGCCCAGAGGGGGAGGCAAGTGGGGCAATTTCCCCCAGGCCCCGACCCCCACAGGGGCCCCCAAGAGAATATAGTATTCTATAATATTGCAACTTTTTTTTATGGAAGGGGCCCCCAAAATTGCTTTGCCCCAGGCCCCCTGAATCCTCTGTGCGGCCCTGTGCCAGACACTAACAGCCTTAAACCAGCTGCCTCAGGAATCTGCAAAGAACTTTGCTGAAAATATGTTCCTCATCTTAGCAAGGGGGCTCAGACTTATCACACATTTGCCCAACTTTATTCGAATGAAGCTCCTTCTGATCTGACAGCTCAGGCATTGTCAGTTTCATCCAGAACAATTTACAAACTTGGAACCTAATCCTGTAAACCTTTAATCACTTGATCAATCCCATTGAAGACAATGAGACTACTTGAGTGACTATGGACCACTTTTGTGGGCTGGTAAGAGTTTCAGGAGTCTGTTCCTATAAAGGAAGTTGAATCCTCCATTGAAATGCAATGTTTGGGTACAATACCAGACAGCAGTTTAGGATACAGTTCTACTTAAAATTGGTCTTTTAATAAGTCATACATATGCGGAAATGGCTCCTCACCCAACTCCCATATTCTACATAAACAGACTGAATACTACATATTTGGGGGGAAAGTGAGAAGTTAAGCGTGTTTATGTTTGTATATGCAAAGGCAGGCGTCAGAGGGGATGGGGAGAGTGTGGGGGCCCTGGGCTGGGGCAGGGCAGGGAGGAGTCACATGGAGGGTCACGTGTCTCCCCTCCCCTGGTGTCCCTCCCATGAGTGCAGTACCGGCAAGAAATGATTTCTACTTGCACCACTGGGGAGAGATTTCATTAAACCCAGTGGAAGTGACTCACAGGATTTGCTTCAAAGTGGATTCATTCAATGGGCACCAAAAACTCTTGTATGAGTCTTACAAGATTTTATACCAAAATGATGGAAGTATGAGGTCAGTCAATCCCAAGATGTATTCGTTTCTGAAAGTGGAAGTCTCGCAAGATAAGATGTACGGTGATGTTTTTCACCATTGTGGAATGGAGTTTCATAAGAATGGCTGTTCTCACATGATTTTGGTTGCATCCAAAACACAACGAAAGAGAAACTATAATTATTTGTATTGGTCTAGCATCTACAGGCAATCAAGGATTGGGCCCCATTGTCCTAGGCACTGTACTCTTCCCCAACACACCCACCACAATAAGAATAGCCCTATCCCTAACTGTTTACAATTTAAAGGTACACCTCTACCTCAATATAACGCTGTCCTCAGGAGCCAAAAAAATCTTACCGCGTTATAGGTGAAACCGCATTATATCGAACTTGCTTTGCTCCACCGGAATGTGCAGCCCCGCCCCCCTGGAGTACTGCTTTACCGCGTTATATCCAAATTCGTGTTATATCGAGGTAGAGGTGTATAAAAAAAGAAAATAGGCCCCCATCCTGGTTTGAATCTGGATACAAGAATGGCCTCCCACTAAAAACTCGTTTACACTGTGAAAAGGATTCAGATATTGAATTTCTGGTTATAATTACTCATATCCAGTAAAAGAAGCGAGAGCACGTAGATCTGATTCTCTTCTCACTTATACCACTGCTGACAGTGGACTTCAGTAGAAACAACAAAGAGTCTGGTGGCACCTTAAAGACTAACAGATTTATTTNCCAGACTCTTTGTTGTTTTTGTAGATACAGACTAACACGGCTACCCCCTGATACTTGACTTCAGTAGTGTTACTCCTATTCTCACTTACACCAGTGAGAATCAGAATCAGGCCCATTATTTCAGGATATAAAAGGCATGTTACTATTGATTGTGGTCATCCACACAGGTAATCATTCATGGTTGTCTTCATCATGTCAAACCTATTTCTAATTTCAGTGTGACTGTGGGTTCTTCTTGGTATTAGTTCACGTGTTTTCACACCCTCTGAGTTTGTAAGTTCTAGGTCTGTACACATGGAGTATGGTCAGGTCTAAAATGAGGAGCAGCAATAGCAGTGATTTCAACCATTATTTCATCCTGATTTCCTACCTTTCCCTGCAGAAATCAACATTTAGAAATTTGAAATTGACAAAATTTCAACTAGATCAATTGTTGGTTAAAAAGTTTTAGGGGGTGGGGAAAAATCTGCAAAAACTTTCTTGAAAGTTTTCCACATTCTTTTTTAAATTTCAAACATTTTCTGTCAATTTCTTAATTCACAAAAAAAATGACAAAAGACAGAAATGTCAACAAGACCAGCAAAAGCAAATCTTAAAAACAAAAGATCTGTGTACCGTACATGGAGTCTACCTGAAAGGTTCATTCCATGGGACCAAGAGGTTTAGATTTACAAAGGCCATGGAAATTCCCTCTTGAAAAACTTGCACCTTTCCAGGGGCAGCTAAACACTTTGCTCCAAGTTCTGTACAAAACTCTGCTGACTTTGCTTCTATGGATGAAGCTGACGCAGCAGAATTTTGTAGGGTCTTGGGTTGAACTTCCAGAGGCGGACATGCATGATTTATTAACAGCACGGATACTGTAAAGATAAAACAATGAGGAGACCTTGTAGCACCTTAGAGACTAACACATTTATTTGGGCATAAGCATTCATCTGATGAAGTGGGTTATAGCCCACTAAAGCTTATGCCCAAATAAATGTGTTAGTCTCTAAGGTGCCACAAGGACTCCTTGTTGTTTTTGCTGATGCAGACTAACACGGCTGCTACTCTGAAACCTGTAAAGATAAAGGAAGTTTTACAGAAATCCAAAGGATCAACTAATGAACACTAAAATCAGGAAAAATAGGTTTACTATAATAGCTCATATTACCCTCTTCTCCTCCACCCCCCCCCCCAAATACCATTTGATAGTCTCTCTTGGTAGGTAGCATGTATCCTTTGTATCAATTGCTGGGTATGCTACAATCAAAACGGGTCAAACTGTTCATTGGCCCAACTTTTGATCTGATTTATACAGGTTTGATACCAGTGTAATTCCACTGACTTTACTGAAGTTAGTCAGGGTTACAACAATGTAACCTGTTTTAGAAGCCAGCGCAATGTCTCCCTGCCCCCCCTTCCCAATCTTTGTCTCACAGCGAGAGAGAAGGGTGGGGGTGAATTTAATGGAAGGAAAGGAGTATCTCCAGACCCTTGCTGGCTGAGCCCTGTTGAGAATTTATGAATTGGCTCCTCCTAAGAGCTAAACTAAACCAGTTTCCCCGAGAGACTAACTGGATTTGTTGCTATAGGTTTAAGTCCTAAGTCTGTCTGAATGCTTGAAACTCAGTTGGTCAGCCAATCCTTTTTGTACTCCTTCTCTGCCGTGGTAATGAGTGTGATTCTGTCATGTCTTCAGCCAGGTAGGGCTAGCATCTGATACCATATAGCAGTTGGTATTATTGATCCAATCACAGCAGCTGGAGTCCCCTCCTCATAGGGTGACCAGACAGCAAGTGTGAAAAATCAGGATGGGGGTAATAGGAGCCTATATAAGAAAAAGACCCAAAAATCGGGACTGTCCCTGTAAAATCGGGACATCTGGTCACCCTACCTCCTCATCTCTACCCCCTTCCTTTGCTGAATATTTTCAGTCTGATGAAGTGGGCTGTAGTCCATGAAAGCTTATGCTCTAATAAATTTGTTAGTCTCTAAGGTGCCACAAGTACTCCTGTTCTTCTTAAAACCCACTTTGGCATTCTGCTGTGAGTCATCGGCCTGCCCTCCATTTGGTGTTATGAAATACGGGGACAGGAGCAGTGGCTTCCAGGGGAGCGTTCATCCACTTACCTGATACTGTGTTGCCCCCTAGCGACAGATATTTAATTTCTCTCATGCTTCATTCCACTCCATCCAGTTCCTACGGTGCTGACTCCCTTCTCTGCAGTATTCCCAAGGTTTCTCTAGATCATGCCCTTTTCCGATGTTACACCAAAGTTCCTTAATCTTGTCCCTCTGGGACATTAGTTGAGTCAGACACATTTTGACTCCACTGTGTGAAAAAAGCCTAACTTCCTGCTACGCTGTCTGCCACAGCTATTTATATACAATGGGCTAAATTCACCCAGGCAGAAAGTCTCCCGGGGGCTTGGCTGTAGCTAAAAGCAGCTGCAATTTCCCCCTGCCAGGGTGACTGCAGGTGGCAAGTAAAGCCTAGAAAGTAGGGTAGAGAGAAAGGGGAAACTAGCTGGGAAATATGGGGCATAGCCAGATTTATTGGAGAATGTGTTAATTCACTGCATCCCCTGAACATTCTCTGCTCTCTTCCTATGGAGTCACTTCTCTGGCAATGTGCACCTCTCCAGTCCGGGCAGGGTGTGGGTGGTGGGAGGGTTGGTAGATCTAACCCCAACTCACAGGGAGTTTTGCAGGGGTGGGCAAGGGGGCTTTTCTTCGTGAGGACTGCCTAGGTGTCTCCGGCTGGGAGAGAAAGAATGGACAGCTGGTTTCTATGTGCGGGAATGGAGGGGAAAGTCAGTATAACCAGTGTTGCTGGGCTAATAGCAGGATTTATACTTTAGAATCTTCAGCACTAAAAACCTGAGCTTTTATGGCTCAAGACAGAAGAGTACATTCCTTAGGAGGAAGCTATTGCAAACTCAGACCTCTTATATGGACCAGCCACTCGAGGGGGACAGTGACCCACAAACTGCTGATTATGGTTCTATGCATATCTCAAACTCTTTCCTAATCACTGAGAGGTTGAAGAAGGACACATAATGTTATTATACTCTCCTACACTGATTTTTTGTTTGCTTATTCAAAGGTACATGCATTTGCTCATGTTTGTGGAGGCAGTGAAATAGCAACTTGTGACTCTTGCAGCTGTTTGCAACCTCAGCAGCATAGGGAAGAGGACTTTGACTTGGAAAAAGTTTTCTTCTGATCTTCTGATTTTACCTATTGAATTGCTTTCATTGCTCTTAATTATAATAAAATATACTCTTAAACAAACACGAGCAAAGCTTTCCTCTTGTCAAAGGGAATGCCCAAGCCATTATCTTATCACTATTCCCTGCACAAAGAATAATTCAGATTCCACAACATGCTGAGTATTTGAACATCTTGTTTCACTCAAGACTGTAATTCAGCATAATCCTACTTATGTTGCTAATTGTCTTTGCATATGTTTTGCTTAATTTATTTTCCTTCGACACCAACTCCCAGTGATATCTCCAAAAGTGACTAGTAGATGCAAGTATCAGAGGGGTAGCCGTGTTAGTCTGAATCTGTAAAAAGCAACAGAGGGTCCTGTGGCACCTTTGAGACTAACAGAAGTACTGGGAGCATAAGCTTTCGTGGGTAAGAACCTCACTTCTTCAGATGCAAGATGCAGTTGTCTTTGTCTGAACTACATAATCTCCCTAACAAGATGTGACAGAAGTGGGAATTTTTTGTCGTATTTTTATTAACTATCTGTATGACTCTGTACCTATCACTTTGCTATTGCCGCCCAGTGGATGAGAAGAGTTAAAAAGCTGCTTCTGGGGCACCTGACTATTTTTTTCAAATATAGTATGGTGGTGTTCCACTACTAAACTAAGCCGTACAGATGACAGCACTGGTACAAATATACAGTGGCACACAATGCAACTTATCACCAAGTTCATAATGGTTCCATATCAACATTCATTGAACCACACGTGTGCATTTCATCCTCTGAGCAAACTTCATTGCTGCTTCTGAAGATGCAGCCACATGAGGCTTCCTAGCAGACTATCCAAGTACAGCATCATTAGCAACACTAACCAGAAAAGTAATTTAGCATTTCCCATCATTAGATCATGGGCCTTTGAGAAAACTAGATAGTAACAATGGCTAAAAAAACCCTCAAGAACCAAAAAAGAAAATAAAAACAAAACAACAAACAAACCACGCCAAATCTCTTTTTGGAATTGTTGCAAACTTTTTCACTAAGATAGGAATTCATCTGGAAGCTTTTCAAACCTGTGGCTTAGGTTGATTTGTTTCCCAAACAGATTCATCCATCCTTAATCAGCAGCTCCAGCTGTCCCTGCTGGGAAAGTCTGCATCTCTTTTCTGTTTGTCCCCGGCTGTGCTGAACTGGTATTTCCAGAAGTAATTACCTCATCGAAGTGCAGTTGAACACCCAGAAATACTAAGAATTGCTAATTCAATGCCAGCTATGCTGATTCACCATGCTGAAAATGCCAGTTCAGCTCAGCGAGGGATGGAGGGGGAACATGGAGAGATAGGACATTACCAACAGACGCAGGCTGCTAGACTGCTGGAAGGAGAGGGGATGGCTGACTGTTTCTGAATTATGGATCCAAGGCAGTGTCTCAATTAACATACAAACTACAGTTACAGAAGAGTTAGATAAGAGAGAGATATCTGTGCACAGATGTATATGTAGCTAGTTAATATAAAAAAAGGGCACCATCTGCTGGCATGTAAGAATATGTAACTTTGCCATTAATAAGTTAAATAAAATTGTTGCTGCTGCTGCTATCCACTGCAAATTACTTCTAGAGTCCTGCTCTTAACAATACAATCCACCCTGTTGTTCTGAACTAACTGAATTGTAATTGGGCAAAGCCCATCTTCCTTGAATTGCTATCAGAGAGTTGAATAAGTAGATTCAAATACACTAGCAAGCACCTCAAGGGGTATACAGAAGCTGTTGCTTTTGCAAAGGTGGTATTTTTAGTCTGTCCAAGACACATACATTTTACGGTTTTCACAACTCAACATCACTTTGTATGTAAAGTCTTACTGCATTCCCACAAGGTGTTATAGCAGAAGAGTCATTTAGACTGCTAATATTAAATGGCACTATATATATATGATGTATATAGCTATGAAACCACAAAGTTTTCTCCTCTGTACTACACCTTTACCTTTCAAGAGGACCCCCTCTACCCTCTGTATAACACCCCATGAGTTATTTCCAGATGGCTGCTGTGACAGAGTGAGTCACACATCCAGTCTGAGCTCTCAAAACAAAGGCTTCATATCGGTTCAGTTGTTTTCTTTATACGAAAATAAAAGAATCCATCAAGGAAAGTACAGTACATGGCTGCTCTTGACTACAGTAAAGCACAACACTATTGTCAATTGTCTCATCCTGAAGGACCCCAAAGTGCTAAACTGACTGCTGGTATTTAAATTGCGTATTCTCCACTGAAACAGAGCAATGGAGAAAAGCAGCAGTAATACAGGTTTGGGGAGGGGAAGTGAAGAATAACTTCTCTAATTGAAACCACAGGATTAATTTAGGCAGGGAGCATCAGAGCTGGAATTTGGCCAGAACACCAAGGTTAGGACCCTTATTCTCATGAAAAGGACCATGGGATCACTTCATCATTTAATAGGTATGAGTAGTTGGGACTTCTATTTAAATATAAAAGACAACAGCCAAAACGTCTCTATTTTTCCTGTTAATCTGATATGTAATTAATTGCACAGGTTTCGCCAATCTACAGGGAGTCTCTCTCACATGGCTTTGTGACAGTGATGCCTATACATTGTTACTTTATGCAGACTGAACTGTGAAAGCTAATACCTTACGCAAAATCCAATATTCCTTCATTCATTATGAGTAAGTCATTTTATATTTTATATTAGCAACATCTTGCCAGTGTTTAGGTTTGGCTAATAACTGTAAAGTGTTGCTTCATGTTCCATCTAACTTGATGGAAAGGCATTCGAGTAGTACCAGGTATCTCTGTCATTCACTTGTTATAGTATTTAGCCACTTTGCCCCAGATATCCTTGAAAGTCCTCTCGTGGATCAATAACTGCTTAAAAGATAGGAAACAAAAGGTTGGAATAAATGGTCAATTTTCAGAATGTAGAGAGGTAAATAGTGGTGTCCTTCAGGGATCTCTACTGGGACCAGTACTAATCAACATATTCATAAATGATCTGGAAAAAGGGGTAAACAGTGAGGTGGCAAAATTTACAGATGATACAAAACTACTCAACATAGTTAAGTCGAAAGCAGGCTGTGAAGAGTTACAAAGGGATCTCTCAAAACTGGGTGACTGGGCAACGAAACGGCAGATGAAATTTAATGTTGATAAATGCAAAGTAATGCACATTGGAAAACATAATCCCAACTATACATACAAAATGATGGGGTCTAAATTAGCTGTTACCACTCAGGAAAGAGAGGCAGCAGTCAAAAAACCTAACAGAATGTGAGGAATCATTAGGAAAGGGATAAGGAGACCAGAAAATACCATATAATGCCTCTATATAAATCCATGTTACACCCACATCTTAAATACTGCATGCAGATCTGGTCATTCCATTTAAAAAAAAAAAAAATATATATATATATAGGGAAATGTACAGAGAAGGGCAATAAAAATTTGTAGGGGTATGGGACAGCTTCTATATGAGGAAAGATTAAAAAGACTGGGACTTTTCAGCTTGGATAAGAGACGACTAAGGGGGGGGAGATTATAGAGGTCAATAAAATCTTGACTGGTGCGGAGAAAATGAGTAAGGAAATGTTATTTACTCCTTTACATAACACAAGAAGTAGGGGTCACCCAATGAAATTAAAAAGCAGCAGGTTAAAAACAAACAAAAGGAAGTACTTCTTTATACAGCGCACAATCACCCTGTGAAACTCCTTGGCAGGGGATGTTGTGAAGGCCAAAAGTATAACAGGATTTAAAAAAGAACTAAATTAGTTCCATCAATGGTTATTAGCCAGGAAGGGCAGGGAGGCAACACCATGCTCTGAAATGTCCCTAGCCTCCATTTGCCAGAAGCTGGGAATGGGCAACAGGGGATGGATCACTTGACGATTACCTGTTCTGTTCATTCCCTCTGGGGCACCTGGAATTGTCCACTGTTGGAAGACAGGATACTGGGCTAGATGGACCATTGGTCTAACCCAGTACGTTTGTTCTTATGCATGAGTAAGGCTGTGATTATGTCACGGAGATCATGGAAGTTATAGAAACTGTGACATCCAGAGACCTCCATGACATTTTCTGCCTTGGGCCCCCAGCAGCTCCTAGCCCCTGGGCAGCAGGGGAACCCCAAACCTCCCAACGCCAGCGGGTGGTGGTGGGGAGCTTGCACTGAGGGTGGCAGGGAATGCCCCCTACAGCTCCAGCCGCCACAGGCAGCAATGGGACCCTGGAGCTCCCACTTCCCCATGGGCGGCGGGGTCCCCCCACAGCTGCCCAGTAGTGGGTGGCAGTGGCAGGGGGACCCCACAGGTGCCCAGCTGCGGTGGAGGGACTCCCAGCAGCTGCCCAGCCAAGCGGATGGTGAGGGGCCCCGCAACCCCCAGCTACTGTGGGTGCTGAACCCCCCCCCGCCTTCCTCCCCCTTTTGTCAGGGATATTTTTAGTAAAAATCACAGACAGGTCAGATTTTTGTTTATTGCCCGTGACCTGTCTGTGATTTTTACTAAAAATATCCCTGACAAAATCTGAGCCTTATGTGATATACTTTCCACCAGTAGTCTGGGTTAACTCTGTGCAGTGCTTGAACACATAGATCAAATATGTTGACTATTTCCATTCTAATGCTGACAAGAACTTCTCGTAGAGAAAGACTAAGAGGCACATCCCTGCCTTATAAATTTCTGAACATTGCACAGAGCCAGATTCTCCAGCGGCTTTCACTTTGTGTTGCCATTTACACCTGTGCAAAGTGGGTATAAAACACTAGCACTCACTTACACACTCCCTTTGCAGAGAGGTAAATGACTACAGAAGATGCAAGGAGGTGGAAAAAACAAGCTCACAGACTATTTAGTGGCTGAACTGATTAACTTTCAGCAACGTAAATAGGGCAAATGTGAGTTACATCCATCTAATCTCAGTGATCTCAACAGAACTGGACAGGTATAAGAGAAAGCAGAATTTGGTCCATAAATGTGAGAGGAATATGATGGATAAAACTGCATTTTAGAAATATTATATTAGCTATATTTAGTTCCATTAAAAAATAACAAGTAGCTGCCTAGTTATATCACTTCACTAAGATGCAGAAACTGTATTGTGAAATTTACATGAAAACAACAGCTGTCAAACAACACTCATTATGGGGGGGAAAAAAAAGTACTAGGGTGAAGATAGGCAACTACAATTCTCTCTGGCAAAATTAGCAGTTTCATCAGAATTAGCTTCTGCGTGACCAAATGGGAATAAAATTACATCCTCGAGCATGTGGGTCCTCCAAGTACTATAAAAAGTTAGCATTAATTAAAGTGTTTATTCTCCATCTGCAGTTTGGACTTCATTTTCATCCCGTCTGCTCTGTGCAATGTTGTGTGCACTATACACGCACATGGTTGAAATACTGTCATTTAGACATTTCCATTAAGCTTCCCCTTGGCTATGCAAGTCTAGTTTTAATAAAACCCATTTTAATAATGTACCCTGGCACACAAGGAACAGTGGTGATGAGGGAAAAAGAAATCATCCTATTAATTTTGGATTCAGTCACACCAGCAGGCTCCCTCTTATCTGCCTCAAAACCCATTGTTGGGGAAGCAGCTAACAAGACACAAGTGGGCTGAGCCCTTTGCCCTTAAAGGTGCAGCGCAGCCTGTGACCATGTCTGAGTGGAGGGATGTGCACACCTGAGGATACAAGAAGGAGACAGCTCCTGCACCTCACCAGATGTAGGGAGTGTGACTAGGATAAGGCTCTTGTTTGGATCTTCAAAAGTCACTCACCAGACAACGTATCCTGCATGTGGCCGAAGATAACGTAGCAGCTTCTGACTCTGGCAAGTCCTGTCTATAGCCCCTCCAAGCCTGCAGTGGCTTCCCCCTCCTCAGCACTCAGCTGTCAGGCCAAGTTACTTATAGCCCCACCCTTTCTGGAGGAGGAAAGAGTCCAAACCAACACACAAATCCAATGACCTTATGCCAGGTCTTCAGCCCTATCCTGGGCTCAATAGTCCTTGCTAGCTTGTGTCGAGAGGGCTTTATATCCCCTTCCTTGGAAGCAGACAGAGCAACACAGGCCCTGCCTCTCCTCTGGGTTCCAGCTAGGTACTCTGTACCCATCAGCTAAGTTCTGCTCCCTCTGACTCACTGCTGCGTCACTCTTTACCTCCATCTGCCCAGGTCCCTTTCAAAGAACAACTCATTCCAGTGCTTTGTCCTTGGAGGTTGTGACACCTTGCGCCACCTCCTCCCAGTTTGCCCCTCTCGGTCTGTGTTGCAGCCTTTTAGCTCAACTGTTGAGGGTCAAACAACTAGCTGCAGGTGGCAAAGATGCTGTTCTGTCCATTAACCCTTTGGTTGCTGTTGCAGTGTAATGTCTATACACCCCACCACAGCAGGCCCCATATCATGCTGAGGAGCGTATGTGTGTCGGGGAGGGGGAGGGGGTAGTCCTTTAGCAGTTCACCCTTCAAGTATGCACCCATGGAATCCAGTCCGAGAGCTGGTGATGTGGCAGCCAAGGCAAAACGAGCTATAATTGACTAGTATCCAACACCGTTTTTGGACAACTTTATGTTTGTCTTTTCATTGTTTAAATTTGAGAGTGACACATTGCACAATGTAAACACAATATTTAAACAAAACTGGCCCCAATGGTCCAAGCAAAACAGGCAACAAACAAGACGACAAATTAAAATGGACCCTTATTAACAACTACATGCTCCTTAACATTCCTACCAATTCCTGTATCCTCATTTCTGTGCTGGCAGGCCCCTTCCACCGATTCCTCCTTGATGCCTTTAGGGTCTTTTCCCATGTATTTTTTATAATAATCCCGTTTTACCATTCATTCCATATTAAATCAGTGAATATTACATGGTTATAGGATCATAGGAATTGCCATCTCTGATCAGACTAGTCGGCTATCTAGCCCAGTATCCCAACTTTGACGGAGGCCAGGAACAGATGCTTCAGATGAAAGTAAAACATTTCTAGACAATGGTTAAACTGTTGGTTTGAAGAGACTGCTGCTGAAGCTAGTATTGCGTCGCTGTTTCCTTGTACTCCCCAATCTGTTGGCATCTACTTTTTGTATCATGTTTGTACTTAGTCTATAGAATCATAGGACTGGAAGGGACCTTGAGAGGTCATCTAGTCCAGTCCGCTGCACTCATGGCAGGACTAAGTAGACCATCCCTGACAGGTGTATGTCTAACCTGCTCTTAAAAATCTCCAATGATGGAGATTCCACAACCACCCTGGGCAATTTATTCCAGTGCTTAATTACCTTGACAGTTAGCAAGATTTTCCTAAACCGCCCTTGCTGCAATTTAAGTCCATTGCTTCTTGTCCTATCCCCAGAGGTTAAGAAGAACAATTTTCCCTCCTCCTTGTAACAACATTTTATGTACTTGAAAACTGTTATTGTGTCCCCTCTCAGTCTTTTCTTCTCCAGACTAAACTAACCCAATTTTTTCAATCTTCCCTTATAGGTCATATTTTCTAGACCTTTAATCATTTTTGTTGTTCTTTGCTGAACTTTCTCCAATTTGTCCACATCTTTCCTGATATGTGGCACCCAGAATTGGACACAATACTCCAGGTGAGGCCTACTCAGCACAGAGTACAGCGGAAGAATTATTTCTTGCATCTTGCTCACAACACTCCTGGTAATACATTCCAGAATGATGTTTGCTTTTTCTGCAATAGTGTTAGTGTTACCATATTTCAACAATCAAAAAAGAGGACACGGGGCGCCGCCTTAGCCCCGCCCTAGCCCCCTCCCACTTCCCGCCCCCCCTCAGAATCCTCCTACCCATCCCCCCCACCCTAACTGCCCGCAGGACCCCACCCCCTATCTAAGTCTCCCTGCTCCCTGTCCCCTGCCTGCCCCAATCGCTCTCTACACCCCCTTCTCCCGACAGCCCCCCGAACCCTCAACCAATCTAATCGCAAGTAAGGCGCTGCTCTGCGGGGGAGGAGGGAGCGGGGGAAGGGGAGGGACTCTGGCTGCTAGAGGCCCCAGTGGATGCGAGCGGCTTTCAATCAGGCACAGCCGTCCAATCAGCCACGCCGCACTCTGCATGAGGGGAAGGGGGAAATCCCAGACATTTCTACCTTATTAGAAATCCCCCCCTGGACGGCCATTTAAAGCTAAAAAAGCCGGACATGTCCAGGGAAACCCGGACGGATGATTACCCTAAATAGTGTTGAACTGCTGACTCATATTTTGCTTGTGAACCACTAGGATCCCCAGATCCCTTTCCACAATACTCCTTCCTAGGCAGTCATTTTCCATTTTGTATGCGTGCAACTAAGTGTTCCTTTCTAAGTGGAGTACTTTGCATTTGTCTTTATTGAATTTCATCCTGTTTACTTCAGACCATTTCTCCAGTTTGTCCAGATCATTTTGAATTCTAATCCTATCCTCCAAAGCACTTGCAACCCCTCCCACCTTGGATTAGTCCGCAAACTTTATAAGTGTACCCTCTATGCCGTTATCTAAACCACTGATGAAGATACTGAACAGAACCAGACCTAGAACGGATCCCTGTGGGACCTCACTCGTTATGCCCTTCCAGCTTGAGTGTGAACCACTGCTAATTACTCTCTGGGAATGGTTTTCCAACCAGTTATGCATCCACCTTATAATAGCTCCATCTAGGTTGTATCTCCCTAGTTTGTTTATGAGAAGGTCATGCAAGACAGTATCAAAAACCTTACTAACGTCAATATATACCACATCTGCTGCTTCTCCCCATCCACACAACTTATTATCCTGTTAAAGAAAGCTATTAGGTTGATTATCATCATCATCAGGTACTATGTTGACATTGATGGAAGGCAGTGTCTAGAGTACATACACTGCATGCCCCCCAGCCAATTATAAGGCACTGCTTAGGTGAGTAAAGATGTGCCGGAACTTTGGGGTATGTACCCTACATTGCTCTTTATACATCCAAGCCAGGCCTCCCCCACCTGCACTGCTATTTATACCTATTTTTAGCAATGTAGTGTCCTGCTGCCGGAGCATTTCCTCAGTGCTAGGAAAGGTTTTGGCAGCAGGGAAAGGCTTTGGAGAGGGGAGGCAGTGGGGAAAGGCTCCAGCAGCTTCCCACTGCCTCCCCCCCGCTCCCCATCCAAGCCTTTCACTGCCATGTGTAGTTACACTCTGCAGTGTGGATGCAGCCTGCTTTTCACTGTAACATATCTACAAGTACCCTATACACCCTCATCAGTAGAGACAAGATTGGAAGCTTCTTATGGCAGGGATCATCTTTTTGTTCTGTGTTTGTACAGCACCTAGCACAATGGGGTCTTGGTGCATGATTACTGCTTTGGTAACGCAAATATTTAGTACTGTACAGTTATAGATTTTGTTATGCTCACTGTCCAATTTACCGTCACCACATTGTTCATTATCATATACTTCGATCGTATTTGTCTCTAAGGTACACAATCCCAATCTCTTTTATCTTGTGTTTCTCAGAAGTATATTTTTTCCTCTGATCATTTTTACTTCCCACCTCGGAACCATTCATTTGTTTTCTGAGACAGGCTGACCAGCCTGAACATACAGCATTCAAGCTGAGCGCACACCATTCATTTATGTGACCAGCTAATAGTTTCAGTATTATTTACTATATCACTCTTTATACATTCTAACACATAGATTGCTTTTTTGTCCACTGCATTGAGCAAAAGTTTCCACTGACCAGGCCTCATTGTGCTAGGTGCTGTACAAACACAGACAGTCCCTGCCCTGAAGAAGTTACAGCCTGAGTAAGCTCACAATCTATTATTCTGTCCCAGGACATTTTCTTGAGTCCTTACATCCAATTAGAACCAAGCAATGTGCATCGGTGGTTCAAATCAATCCATCCAATCTACATTGCCTTGTATTTGTCAACAATGCATGTCATTTGCCATGGGGCTGCCCTTATAATCGTCTCTAGTTGCGAGTCTCCGAAGTAATTTTCTGCCACCTGTAAATTTTGCCCCCTTACTGATCTTCCCCTTTCCAGATCACTGATGAATCAGTAGATTTAACTAAACCTGTGAAAGAATCTAGTATATAACATCCACTTTGGTAGTATATAACATCCACTTTGCAGAGGTGTAATCACATAAGGTGCAAGGCAGTGGAAAATCAGGTCCAGAACCTGTATGCAACATGAAACTGACACAGATTTTCACTCTATAGAAGGATTGTTTTGCAGAGAGCTACTGGGTGACTGCATCCATCCCAAACCTCTTTGAGATTGGGTGTAACAAACCCTTCAATTAACGTAACTGTCAGGACAGGTTAATCAGAAGCTGTGGGCAAAAGAAGATTGGGGCTGTAAGCTAAGAAACTGTTTCTTTGGTTCTTGGTTCCTCCTGTATTCAGAGAAGCAGAGCATTGTAAATAAACTACCCAGCATAAAAGAAAATACCTGACTCTCACCAATTTCAGGTCCTAGATGGAACATGCTCAGGGCCCCGAACTTTGACTAGCCACTTAGGTCAAAAAGGTGAAACAGAATATTTGTCTCTTTAGGAGGTGCTTGAAGTTGCCTCAAGCAAGAAGCTGCCTCACTGTGTAACACCTCAGATCTATCCCATACACACCAGCAGCAGCGCGTGATCAACAAGCAACCTTGAGCTTCCACAAACCATATTTGGAAGGTGAAACTGATTTTCCGGTGGATGAAGAGAAATTACAAAATACAAACTGTCGGAAGAAAAGTACAAGCCCTATTCCGTGTGTTTAAAACATCCCTCTGGTACCTATATGTGGCAACAATCCATTTCAACTCCTGACTTTGTAGTGCTGAAAAAAATTACACTTGATTTGCTTTAAAACATGTCTCTTGTGTAATTTAAAGCCTGTAGTTCCACAACATTCTAATCTGCTATGTTTTATATAGTCCCCGTTTTATACCAAATTTCCCCCCTCAACATTTGGCTACTTTTTTCCCACATTTTAATTGCTCCCTTCCCACACTGGGGCAATAAAAGATTTGATAGTTAAGCCTCCTTCTCTCGCACGCTAATTCAGTAACCAGTTTGCAATTCCAGTGGGCCCCGCATGTATGCCTTGTAGGCCACAAATTAGTTTCTTTTACTTCGCACAGCGGGAAAAACAACACCTCCTCTCACAGGCCAAGCTGGCACAATCAATATCAGGGAATCTCATTTTAGTTTTATTGCTGTTTACTTCAGAAAGCAAGCACTTGAACCAAAGCTATGATCCTTGATGCAGCTAGCAAGCACTGGGATGCTCGGTATATATGTCAAGCATGTTATGAATGATATATCTGCTAGGAGTAAGTGTTGCCCTGTGAGTAATGTTAAAGTGGGTTTTGATCATCTGATCAAAGAATGCAGTAAATCAACCTGCACTTTAACACATTGAATATAATGTTTTGTTCTTTCTGGAACAGAAGGAACTTGCTCTATGTAGGGCAAAGCTGTTCATAAAATAAACTACCTGCATTGTTTGTTTCAATAGCAATTTTTGCACATCGCTTCCCCACTGGGAGTCATTAGGCTTCTTAAAACATGGAAGGGATTTTGTAGTCCAAAAGCAAGATCAAAAATATTCTTTCATAAATAGGGGCTAACTGCTTTATTAGGGAGGCTGTGGGTGGGGAAGGGAAGCCTCAGCTTATATACCTCAATTACTAAGCTATTGTGGTTTGATCCTGCACGCTGCAGGTACGGAGTTTTGTGCAAAGTAAAAGCGTGACAGTGCAGAAGAACCACACTGATGAGAGTGCTGCTGTCCTGGCACATTCCTCACACTGGAATCACAGGAAGCTAAGTATTGATTAACAGAATGTGAATTGTGCTTAAACCCATGTTGCCTTGCACGTCTATTCTCCAGCCTCATCATACTCTGGTCCTACCCAGGGCATTTTCCATTTAGGGAGTGGGCACACACAGACATAACCCTACTCAGAGCACAGAGAACCACGCCTAGCATCTGAACTTACTGGCCCACAGAGCGAGCCTCTATTTGCCCTGGAGCACAACACTTTTGCACACCCAGCTGCGCACAGGACTTTGCAGGATCCAGTCTATAATGGTAGACTGGTAATAGCGCTATATGATCCAATACATGGTCTACCTATACAGAGAACAGGGAATTTCAGTAGTAGCAGCAGTAATATTGTTCTACCTTCTGTTACCTTTTATTGTTCTGGTATTCTGTTCATTTTCCATTCCTCTTAGAAAAAACAAACAGTCGTAAACATACAGCTACAGGTAGCATAAAATCCCTCCTTTACCTGTAAAGGGTTAAGAAGCTCAAGTAACCTGGTTGGCACCTGACCAAAAGGACCAATGAGGGGAGAAGATACTTTCCAATCTGTGGGGGAAGGCTTTTTGTTTTGTGTTCCTTTGTTCTCTCTAGGTCAGTGAACCAGGGCAGGGGAAATACATCTCCCTAAGCCACATCTGAACTAAGCATCTAATATTACAGAAATAGTAAGTAATAGCTAGGAAATGTGTTAGATTATCTTTAGTTTTAGCTTGTGAATTTTCCCTCTGCTAAGAGGGAGGTTTATCCCTGTTTTTGTAACTTTAAAGTTTTGACTAGAGGGGAAATCCTCTGTGTTTTGAATCTTTTTGTTACCCTGTAAAGTTATCTTCCATCCTAATTTTACAGAGGTGATTCTTTTATTTTTTTTAAATAAACTTCTTTTATGAACCTGATTGTTTTTCAGTGTCCCAAAGACCCAGGGGTTTAATCTGGGCTCACTTTGTAACAAATTGGTTAAGATATTATTCTCAAGCCTCCTCAGGAAAGGGGGTGTAGGAGCTTGGGGGTATATTTTGGGGGAGGTAGGGCTCCAAGTGGCCCTCCCTGAATGTTTGTTTAAATCACTTGGTGGTGGCAGCGATGCCAAGGGCAAGGAAAGAATTTGTTCCTTGGGGAAATTTTAAACCTAAGCTGGTAGAAATAAGCTTGGGGGGGGGTTCATGTGGGTCCCCACATCTGTACCCCAGAGTTCAAAGTGGGGAGGGAACCCTGACACAAGCGAACAAAAAAAAAAAAATCCTAAAAAACCAACTCACTCAAAATCAGTTTTTACAACAAACAGAATACTCCATGTTGTGCACCTTCCCCACCCTCCACCCAGTTCACTTTAAGTCAGATTTTGCACAAACTGAGGATCTGGCATTCTAACTCACAACCTCACAGGCAGACTCTGCAAGCATGGGTAGACATGGAAGCTTGTACTGTCACCTCCTATGCTTCACATGTTCTGTGTGTAACACCAACAGACCCCGTTCGTTGGCGAGCATGATCAAACCTGGGACCTCTGGAGCTAAATGCATGAGTCACTACTGCATGAGCTAAAAGCCACATGGCTCTTAGCTAAGGCCGTAGCAGACTCATTAATCTCTAAGTGGTCTCAGTGCCATTAGAGGGGACAGAACACCACACCCAAAAGGTGTGTGGGTTACACGTGTAGAGCCTTGCAAATCCGCAGGTATCTAGTTTATATCCGTGGATATCTGCGGACCATTTTTGTGGATAGCCGTTTGGAGACGCACACAAATGTTGTATCTGTGCAGGGCTCTGGAGCTATAGCACAGACTCACCAGAGCAGGTGGAGGGACCCATGCTCCCTACACCTGCCAGCATGGCTCTCCCCAACCCGGCTCCGGCTCCAGCCAGAGGGGGGGCCTCCAAGCCGCAGCCCAGCCATGATAATAGCCACGCGGGCAGCTGTGGGGAGCAGCAGCAGACCCTCCACTTGGCCTGGGAGAGGGGACTGAGCAGCCCCCTGCCCATGTCCCTGTCCTCCTGCCCCTCAGCCCAGAGCAGGTGGAGGGTCTGCGCCACAGTTCCTCACAGCTGCCCACCTTGCTCTTACCATGGCTGGGCTGAGGCTCCGAGGAAAACCCCCACCCGCCAGAGCCAGGTCGGGGAGAGCCATGAGGGCAGCTGTGGGGACACAGCTGGGGGCTGCTCTGAGCCCCCTAGCACCGCAAGTAGGTGGAGGGTCCGCCTTGGCTCCCCAGGCTCCCTGGCTGGGCTCCACATTGGCCTGGCCGGAGGGAAGCGGGGTGGGGCCTTGGGGGGAGCGGGAAAAGAGAGGAAGGGGGAGGGGCCACTCCCGTGAAAAGTGGATGGGCAAGGCCCCCACCCCACTCCGTTCCAGCGCCGCTGGTCACTGCTGCGCAATGACCCGTGGAGCTGTTTCAAGCCCTGCAGATTGGATGTGGATACATATTTTTTATCCATGCAGGACTCTATACATGTGGATAATGAGCAATTCCATCTCCATGGCTTTCAATATGGCATCTTTCACCAGCAGTACAGTCACAGATTATTTTTTAACTACAAAAAGAAAGAAGCATGTGAGGAAGTGAATAGCACAGAATCCATACAGAAATCATCGTATACCTATGGCCTTGAACAATCATTCAAAATGCCCAGCAAACTGATTCAGGCATGATAAGAATCAGTTAATACTTCTGGCCAATCCACAAATTGAACATGGGCCTCATTATTAGTACAGAACATTTTATTAAGAGATTAAATGAACTTTGATCATGAACTTGTTCACCAAGCTGCAAGAGAAACAAACCATTAGGAATGATGCCCATTTTCATACTTACACTGGGAATGATGGTTCAATTCTCCATTTCTACACAACCAGCAAAGCCAATAGATTCTATCTATGAACCTCAGTAAATCAATAAATGAAAGGGAAGAGAAGGAAAGAAAACTCCTTATGACAAGGTAAAGTCCTATATAACATTCTGTGGCACACAATCTTCATTTCACACACGGTCCCATCGCTCTCTCTCTAAAAATCACAATATATTTTAAAAATTCCTGGCCGACATTTTCAGAAGTGCCTAGTGATTCTGGGTGCTCAGTTTGGGATATGTCAAACGGGCCTGACTGTCAGTGGGCGGGTGCTCAGCCCTTCTGAAAAATGTAAACGCCCGTTAGAGGTGTCTCCAACTGGGTACACAAAAATCACTAGGCACTCTTGAAAATCTTTGCCCACAGCTACATCCTTTCGACCCACACTGAAAATATATAAATAATATTCTCCCTACCAGGGGAGACATGTCACAATAAAAGTCTTTGGGCCTGATAGCATCAAACTGGAGTAGCACAGTGGTCTATAATACCTATAGGGGCCCCATTAATGAAGTATATGAAAGCTTATGCTCCAATACGTCTGTTAGTCTATATTGGTGCCACAGGACTCTTTATAGCTCACATAGTAAGTCATGGCAGAGCTAGGAATTGAACCCAGGTCTTCCAAATTCCATACTAGCATCCTAAACAATGGACCATCCTTAAATAGTATCTTATTTCTGCTGTGCACAAAGCTGGAGTACCACAGAGGTTAACTTTGGTTTATTCTGAAGGTGCAGTCACTTTATCCATTGCATGAATAAATCAAGTCTTATTAGTCCACTCTGTCTGTGTAGGCAGGTTGGCTTGGTTCCACAATCTGGTAATCAGATTCTTTGTGGCCAAAAGAAGATGTGAACACAAGTCTTTGTAATAATTCGTTAAGGCTCTGATCTAGCTACCACTGAAGTCAATGGCTGTCTCTCAGCTGAGTTAAAGGGGAGCTGGGATAAACTTGGTAAGAAGAGATACAGATTGAAGAGAAAATTAACAAGATTTTTCTTTTTTTTCACAAGCTGCTAGAAAGTAGAAATAAAATGATGAGCCCACCAGGGGTGGAGAAAAATAGCTTTTGTCTGATCAGATTTTCCAGCAGTCTTGGAAAAGGGAATTTGAGTTTACCAGGAGTCATGTATATATTCTGAATAAATCTCTAACTTGTGCCTTAACAAATTAATGACTTTGTGCATCTGAACATATGCTGCCCAGTCCTAGGAAACAGTCTGACTGTCATTCTCCCACCCTCAAAATATGAGAACTTCTCAACAATTCATATTTTCTGCAGCATCATCTCCCAGAAGATCAGATCCATCATCTTTGGGGAATTGACTGAACAACTTCATCCTTAACATGTAGGTGGCACAATATATCAACTATAAATAATGAAAAAAAATCTGACACCCTTCCAAATAGTTTCCCATATGCTCTGAATGGTGCTAAAGGCAGCATTAACAGGTAGCTGTGATGTAATAGCAGTGCTGGGTGAAAAATTCCCATTAACTTCCACGGGGACAAGATTTAACCCATCCGTTCTTTCTACTTAATATTTGGGTGAGGTTGTATGCTAATTTTTTTTATTCTTTTTACTATAAATGGGTAAAAATAGGGAAATTTTCCAAGGGAGTAAGGGCCCAACTCCTCTAGGCTTTCTCTGAAAATCACAGCTTTTATGTTTAATACCCAAGAGGAATTGTGGGTGCTCATCACCTTGAAAATTAGGCCATGTATTTAGGGGCATAATTTTACGTTTATGAATTGGAAAATTTTGACCTGTTCTAATTCCCTAGAGAGGAAAAAGTGTCCTGTGGTTAGGGCACTGACTCGGGGTTTGAAGATGTGGATTCAATTCCCTCCTCTGCCACACACTTCCTGTATGATCTTGGGTAAATCACTAAGCAACAGTTTTTTAAAAGGTCTTATTGTCCTCCTAGAGATGTCCACCTAGTGGGGTTTTCAAAAGAACCTAGGCACTTTTGAAAATCCCACTAAGGACTGTCTTGCATCTTTAAACATCTGCCCTGTCCTCAATCTGAGCCTTAATTCCCCATCTATAAGTGGGGGTCGTAACAGCAGTTCGCCACCTCCCAGCAGTGTTGTGAGGTTCATTACTTTAAAGACTGTGAAGTGCACTGATGCCACGGTAATGCGAGGGCCACAGAAATAATTAGGAGAACTATGGAAATTTGTTGAACACTATTTTTTAAAAAATATTATAAAGGTTTATAAAACATTGCCGAGGGGATTTTATGCTTTTTTTTTAAAAAAAAAGGCTCCCATAATATTTCTCTATGACTGATGGTATATCGTTAATGCAAAATGTGGTACAGCTGAGCAGGAAATGGTTTTCCCATCCAGTGAGAAGGTTGTTTCTAAACGGAAATTTGCTGAACCAGACAAATGAGTGTTTTCTGACAAAAAAAATCTTTTGTCAAAAAATTCCTGACCAGCTCCACTATAGAGTATATGTTGATGTCATGGTGGATGTCTACAGATTGTCACATTGAGAGGAAAGCAGCTTATGTTCACCTCATATGGGAAACTACATTTTGCTTGACTGACAGTATTTCTCTTAAAGAGTTCCACTCAAGGGCTCCGAGTGAAGCACCACATTCTCTCTCCGTCAACCTGGCTGTGTGACTAACCAAGGGATAGCATCAAGCAGGAGAAGAGATCTTTAAGCTCAAGGACAATGGTGGCACAGAAACAAATGTCAAGAGGTCGTCCATTCCAACCCTGATATTCTATGATTCTATGATTCTATGAACCATCAGAGAACTGAGATTCTGGGACTGCCTTCTAATAGGAGGAGTGGGGCAACCAACCTAATCAGTTTTAAGGAGCTTGATACATTTATGAATGGGATCTGACAGGTTTGCCTGTGATGGCAGAGGACAGGAAGTCCTTTCAAGTCCTATGTATACAGAAGAGAGTATGAGAAGAGATTGTAGACATTTTTCATTAACTGAGTTTTAAGAAAATACAGGGGGATTCTTTTAATTATTCACTTACAGATTATTTGAAAACCAGCTTATTAGTTTTCTTTTCTTGTTTAAGAACCACCAGCAATACTGAGGCATGGTGTTAGCATATAAAACACATTTATTTACCTATTGATTTAGAAGAGTCCCGTTTTTCCAGGAAAGGGTATAATAAAAGTATATGATTTATTAATATTCATAGGAGTTACTATGCATAACAGAAAATTAGCCATTACTGGGGCTATTAACAACATTTGAAAACAGGCACTGATTTGTTATATTCTGAAAAATGAAATACACAGTTCCCCTTTAATATAGCTATGGCTGTGTGATGGGTACAGAGAGGCCTCACACCAGTAGACTTAAGGGGAACTTATGGGCCAGCAAGACCCACTCCGCTATGCCTGCAGTCAAAGCCAATCATGGAGGGGGGAATAAAAAGGAGAGCCTGGCTCAGTTCACGGGTCATGGCTGACGGGCCAGGCCAGCGCTGTGCCTGAAGAGAGCTTTGCTTGCAAAATTGCAGGGAATCCAACCTGCTAGCAGGAGCAGCGCCAGGGTTTTTGGCGCCTTAGGCGGGGGTCCTTCCGTGCTCCCGGTTGTCGTCGGCAATTCTGCGGCGGGGGGTCCTTCCACGCTCCTGGTCTTTGGGGCACTTCGGTGGCGGGTCCCGAAGCGAGTGAAGGACCCGCCGCAGAATTGCCGCCGAAGACCCGGAGCGCAGAAGGACCCCCCACCGCCGAATTGCCACCCCCCCAAATCCTGGCGCCCTAGGCAACTGCCTAGGTCGCCTAAATGGAAGCGCCGGCCTTGCCTGCTAGCCAGAGCAGCCATTGGGGACGAGCAGTTAGACCCCAAGAATGACGTGATCAACCAGTAAGAGATTGTTTGGGAACCAAGCCTGAAGAGAAGGGCAGGGATGCCCCCACTAGAAGAGTGAGGGATGGCCCAGTATTGTGTGGGTTTAACCCCCGCACAGAGAAGGAATCAAACTGAAGGGACAATTGGCTGGCAGACTGCCACATTGGGTACCTGAGACAGGGAGACCCCACAACCCCGTCAGGGCACCTAGAAGGTCCACAATGGGGTGCTGCTTCAGCCATGAAACTTTAAGCTGCCTTGCCAAATTCCGTTGAAGAGGAAGAAAGCAACAGGAGATAATTGCCTCCACATTGGCTATGTGTCCAATGTATACAATGTATTAGTATACATTGATTGGGGGCTCAAATCTGGCCACACCTAATGCACTCCTGATCCCTCTGTGCGGCCATGTTAGACCTTTCTGTGCCATGACTCTGGGTACTGAGGAAAGGAAGGGCTGCATCACGTCCTGCAAGCAAGTGGGCAAAGCAAAACCCTGGTACCACCTCCACTATGTGTTGGCCAGTGGCAATGGCTGGATGTGAGAGGAGGACTGTGATGTCATAGATTAACCGCAACAACAAGGGGTGATGAGGGGAGGAGGGGGGAGAGGAATTGTGCTCCTGAGTCACAAGGGCTTTTGGTGCTACTTCTGGGGTGGTGCTGCTTAACCTCACCCTTCCCTCAGGACTGTGCCTAAGACATCAGGTAGCCCTGGGAAACGTCATCATAGGGTCATCATATGTGTTTGGGTCATTCAAACCACATGGTGTTAAGAATGGATGGAAAGCACTGCCAGAGGAAGACATCTGCAGTGCACAGCGCCACGTTTTATAAACCTTACAGCACCTCGCAACTATGTCACACACTCTTGGGTGCCATCTATTGGAACCTTATCTATTATTAAACTAGCTCCATACACACAAGTCGAGAGGACGCCTGCAATATACAAATAAATAAATACCTAACCTATTATGTATTTGTATTTTAGAAGAGCAAGGAATGTTCAGCCAACCCAGCTTGACTCGCTGCTACCTCCCAATCTTAAATGTGTTTATCTATAAAGCATTTTATACGGGACAGACCGATCACCAGAATATGCATGCATATTTATATCTGGTCTGTATTTTTTTCCCCACAGAATATTAAATGCATATATAGGTTAATGGCTATAGATATACAGACAGCTGCCTGCACTACAACTTGTGTGAGAGAAAGGATTGTGGGAGCCTACTGTGGGGGTGCAGGCCTCCTATGTGTTATGGAGCCCAGATCAAGAGGGGATCCCCACAAACCATAGCACTGGGGATTTGACAGGGAGCCTGAAGCAGTACAGGTGAGGTGGTGGGGGTTCTGCTGCTGCATGGATCCACCAGTCATTCCCCCTGAGGCTAGAGTAGCAGCCATGGAGTGGCTCTCTTAACACTCTATAGCTTTCAGATAGGAATTCAAGAAGAATTCTCTATTGCCATCTGACTGCTCAAATTGTTCTCTGGGGACAGGATTTGGACTCTGTTGAAATTTCCATGCACTGGCAACTTATAAAAAGAACCAGCTTTAAAAAATAAATTCTGAATGTACATTAGAAAAGACGACTGGAACAACAGAGATAAGTTTGGCTCCCAACTGAGCTAGAATATATATTGATATGGGCGTTGGAGGGTGTGTGTCTCTTTGCTTTAATTAAATCTTCCTGCAAACTGTTTGAGAGAGAGACTAAGATATCACAGGTGAGTGGGACTTGGTATATCCTAAGAAGCACAGCTTATCACTGTGAAGAACGACAGTGACACACAAGGGGTCCTCCAAGGAAGTAACATATACAAGACTAATTTTTATAATGTGGGAGTTGCTGAATTTAGGAAATAAAACTATTAATATTGCTGGGAGGTGGGGTTAAGATTACTAGTGACACATTTAAATACCTGACCAATGGGCAGATTAAGAATATGATCGCCTCTGATAAGAAAAGTTTATCTCAGGCATGAAGCACATACTGCATATTTTACAGTATGGCTGGTCAAAAATGGGTACCTATTCTTCATACAAAAATGAAATGCAGTTTTTGCTTTTAAGACTTTTAATGGAATTTATTGTTGTTTTTTTCTACAAATTGATCTGAAAAAAAGTTTAAAATTTGTTTAATCAAAAAAGCGAAGGAAATGAATTTGTCTTTAAAAAGATGTTAGTTTCTTTAGAAAAGTCATTTTTGTACCCCCCCTCCAAAAAAAAAAAAAACAAAACAAAACAAAAAACACATTTCAGTCAACTCTGCTTTCTGATACATATTTCGTAACCAAGACGAATACATTATTATGGTACATGTTTAAAAAGAAGAGGAATATACAAATTATTGGGCTTAGTTGAAAGGCTAACTGGGTAACATTTAATGGCCTGTGATATAAAGGATATCAAACAAGATGATATAATGATCCCTTCAAGCCTTAAACTCTATAAATCTATTAATCGAAAATGCCATATACAGAATGTGCAATGTGGCTGAGATTATGTTATTATAGAGATATTTATTCCTTTACTGACTTTTAATAGCCTAGATTGTGAGGTCTCTGACAAAAACTGTGTGTTATATACCAATGGTGCCCTAATCCTCGTTTGGATCTTAAGGCACTACTACCAATACACAAACAAATCAATCAAGTAAGAATGATGGCTGGAAATTTTAGTTATTTTAATGAAAAAAACTATTTTTTTTGCCATAGTTTCTTACTTCTTTGGAGGTAGGATGCATGGCAAGAGCTATTTTTCAACTACTTCTAATTTTAGTTTAAGTGGTACATTAATGTAATTTTTTTGTACTGGTATCTGCCAGAAGGTGGCACCATGTTTCTATAAGGAGGATTATGTTTAGGATAGGGCATTCTAGGAGAAAAGGACAGTGAGAATCTGAAAAAAGGAAGATGCTGAGGGCATGGCTAAATCTAGGTGTGTAAAATACAAAATAAATTGTTTCCTTCATAATGTTTTAGAAAATTATTTTCCAAAACAGGAAAGGCAGAGACGTAAACCCATTTAAAATGGAAATAAGTTAAAATGATCCTTTTGGAACCCAAAAGGGGATTGGATTTTTCCCCATACAGATTTGGCTATTCTTAAGTCTGGTTGCTTCCCACTGTTCTACATTTAGATTGCCAAATAAAGTATAGCCCTGACACTATTTGCAGAAATAAGATAAAATGCCATCCTATTGCACTAAGTTCATTTCCAGAAAACAGAATACTGTAAATTGAAAATTACTACAAAGGTTAGAGGATGTGAGTAGAAGCATATTTCCTTAAAACTCTCAAATTCATTTATTTCTACGTTTGACTTTGCCATTTCATTGTATGTGCTGTTAACACTCCCTAGTGAATCAAGATTAAGAGGTATAAATGTAAAATAAAAGCAGATATTTCCATATGTCATGTTTCAGTCTTTTAATATAAAAATTTGAGCCAAGTGGATAATTGACTAACAATAAATTATCTGATATATTTGCCTTTTATTGTGATTGTGATGCTTCCATAATCAGATTACAAGATTATCATTATAGGCTTCAATCCTGCAAATATTTATGCACACTGGAACATTGTCTTTGGTGGTTCCTCCCTCACAGGGTGGGAGGACCTGACCACACCCAGTTACGTACTCTGGGTGGTCCCAGCATAGGCCCCACTTCCTTACAATTTGCAAGTGCTTGCGCTGCCCTTTGTGGATCTTCTTAAATCTCTTCAGATGAGGGATCAAAGTGAGAGTCACAAACCCTGATGTATTTGGGGATATTTCCTGTCCGTGGCCCCAGGGATGAGGTGGACAGCGAGTCTACAGTGCTGCCAACAATTCAACACCAACGTGTGTGGGGGTTGGGGAAATCACTTTGGCTGGACCTCTGAGCCAGGCTCAGCCTCTTGTTTTACCTTGGGAGTCTGCTGTACTCTTCTCAGGGTCAGGGTGAAGGTCCCCTGGCTTGGAGTTCTCTCTGTGTCTTCAGGAGTCACTCCTGCAGTCTGCCACTTGGGGCAATCCTGCTCCTCCCCTGCTGACTGCAACTTCCTGCCTCGCTATCATACAATATTGACAAGGCTAGAGAGATGGGGCTATCCCTATCACCAGGAACTCTCTGGCACCTTCCTCATTTGTGTGGGGTCTATACACCCTGTCACATACACACTGTATGCATTGCTCACTGTAAGTGTTCCCACTGAAGTCAGTCCCACTATTCACCCCGGATAAAGGGAAGTATGTGTGTATTTTTTGTGCAGGATTGTTTATTTCAAGTAATTTACTAATATTTTCAGTGAATAATTCTTAGTCAACAGACTGTTTACAAAGTTCAAATATCCCATTTCATGATGTGGCATTAGTTACATAAATAATCCCATGATGGTGCAGATTTATGTAAGTAACCAACACAGTACAAACTACAAATTGTATAGTCTCTTTTAAAATACCCCAATTTGTAATTCATACTGTGTTGGTTAGTTACATAAGTCATATGGGTCTTGCAGCTGTTCCCTGATTGGTTGATTATACTTAATTAGCCAACATGGCAGGAATTAGGTAATATACTCAATAAGTGTTACCTGGCACTGATATCTATGGAGCCATGCCAATTTACATCAGCTGAGAATCTGGCCCACTGTGTATTTTGCAAACAAATATATAAATTGCAAATCTTGCTGAGTTGGATGGTCACATAAGTCATCCAATTAGGGAACAGAAGCAATACTGTGTGACTCATGTAATTAGCCAGTATCGTGTAAATTATGACTGCTTGGTTGTGAATTGCAAATCAAATACGCAGTCTGAACGTCACAAGTTGAGCATTCAAACTTAAAACTCACTTTTTGTAAGTATTTCCACTAGGAAAGCTCTAATGCTGTAATGTTCACATGAAAGGGTTGCAAAATACATTCAAACTGACATTGGCTTTTGAATGAGAAGAATTCCCCCCACACTATTCACTCAACTTATGAAAATGTTTTCCACTCTATTCTAATGTATTAATTATTATTTTAGTTTAAGGGTTATACCTGAATCCAGTTCTTCTAACCTGGTATGTTTCATTTCGCTTCCCAGGGAAGAGGGGTGGGGAAGAAGAGAAAAAGAAAGACAGCTTCAAAATGATAACACATTTGACCTCTGTGTTAATATTAAAAAAGATTGTCAGGAAGGTTAGGAGCAAACATCAGCTTTCTTTCACACCTCTTAGCTCATTCTACAAATTAATAACATCATACTAGGGGCAGCCAAGACCCTGGGTAATGAATGTTAGCAGTAGTTCCTGCTGGCTGCTTCTGAGGATGCATTTATTTTTCTCATTATCTTAGACACAATCTCCTAGCTATTGTCTGCTACTGCTACTCACTCAGGAAACCTCAGAAAGTGCTAAAGATGTCAAGAAGCAATAAGCCTCATTTATTTTTATGGCCTTCATCAGCACTTTCTTTTTTGCTTAAAGGCCTATAATAGAATCCACTGATTGGAATCAGCACCATATCAGAATATAGATATGATAGCCCTTTTCTGAAGGTGAATGGGCTACTGAAGGATGCTTTATCCTTTTGATACTTACAGATGATACTGAGGCTAAATAAAATTAATTATGTTATTTCTTTCCCCCCACAACTGAGTAACTGCCCAGACACTTGGAAATTGCTCAAATAAAACAATAGGGTAGATTACCATAAATAGATCCAATTAATTAGAAGCAAATTACAGAACAGATATAATGCCACAAGGCAAGGATTTGGATTTGACAGCTATTTGTAAAATACTGAACCTGAACTGGAAAAATCCCCTCACTACAGTGCAATGTTTATTAATAAAATATGAAACAAAGCAATATCCAATAATAGCCTATTATTTACACTTTTCAGGATGAAATTAATGACCTGTGTAGTGTTAATAAAATAAGGAGTAAAGGACGACAGACCAGCTCTCTGCAGCCTTCCCCAGAAATTTTCAACAATGCAATTTCCATTGTGGCCTGAAAAAACATCTAATTCTAAAACCCATGAAAATCGTTGTAAAGTAAGAGCTAGGTTTCTCCTCGGCAGATGTTTATTCTTCATGGAACCCAGTGATGGGTCAAGTCTGGCAGATCTGTATATTGGTCTGACCCTCCTAAGTATTTTTACTAAGGATGATGTGACCTTGCAGTAATATGAAGATTAAATTGGAATTGTTACCACAATAAAGAGTGTGGTTAAGACTCAGAGGGATCTAGTTCTTTTGCGAGATGACCTGAATAGATTTGGTGACAAGATGTAGAAGAATATGAAATTAATTGCATCTAAGGGCTTGCTATATAAGCACTTAGCTTGCATCAAGCTGGAGTGCGAATCTATCCTGCACTATCCTGTCATGCTCTGTTTGTCCATATGGACCCTGCTGATGCACATTAACAGTTTGTTATTATGGTTTGATCTAGTCCCGTTTCAAAGACTACTACATTCAAGTGCTCTGGCAAACTGATGTGAGCAGCAGAGTCCACACAAACAGTTCGTGCATGACATGAACTCTGACATGAAAATTAGTATAGGGATCAAACACCACCTTTTTAAACTTGGACCACACAGGTATATCTATTACTTTCTCTCAATGACTGAAATCAGGAGGCTAGAACAGTTTTTTTTTAAGTGTCCTAGGTATAATATATACAAAACACTGTGTGCTGAACACCGCTTAATAACATCAACAGAGACAGTATGAAGCTGCCTGGACGCCTGGCCAGATCTATGATATGGACCCAATTTCGTCCTTTCCAACTAGGATGGGGCATGTACACACTCAGTTACACAGGCACATAGGTAACCCACAGCTACCATTTGTTCATGACAGTTAATTGGAGGCCAATAAATGCAACACATGCTCATGAAAGGGGTATGAAATAGCGCTATGAACAGACTGGGAAAGCATACTTTGCAGTAGAGAACTATGAGGAGGGACACTTTTTCCAAACGCCCATGCCAAAGTCTGGCACAAACAGTTACATAGGGTACATACAACACACTGTTATACAAGGTGGATAAGCATATGTGACTGCACATTTCACAGACAGAACCATGCAAAAAGCTCTGGCCAGAACCATGGCATTAAGGTAATTAGATAAGCCAAGAGAAGAATTTAGCATCATTGTTGCATGTGTGAGACTATATATATATACACATATATATATATATTATATATATATGGTGAAGCACTGAAATGGGTTACCTAGGGAGGTGGTGGAATCTCCTTCCTTAGAGGTTTTTAAGGTCAGGCTTGACAAAGCCCTGTCTGGTATGATTTAGTTGGGAATTGGTCCTGCTTTGAGCAGGGGGTTGGACTAGATGACCTCCTGAGGTCCCTTCCAACCCTGATATTCTTTGATTCTATATGTATATATGTGAGACTACATTTTTATATATTGTCAGAGGGTGGAGTATATATATATATATATATATATATATATATATATATATACACACACACACACACACACAAAATTATCCTGTGTCAATATGGCCACAGAACATCTCATTTTAAGTGTGACCTCCCCAATCACCTACAGCACTAAAATAGGATAATTTTTTCTAGCACTGTTGTTTCAGATAAGTCTGGACTCAAGTGGGTCTAAAACAGAAATGCTTAAAATGTCCTAAAATCCCCCTGTTATGCTCCCCTACCTCCTTACCCGTCATGAAAAGTTCTCTACCATGCAAGGATTACCCTATATTGAGAGAATTCCCTCGCCCAGCTGGCTGGGTTTTCTGGCCCCTTTCCGAGTAGATGGAGGCAGCTTGTCTACATCAGCATATAATAACGGCAATACTGGGTCAGACCAAAAGTCCATCCAGCCCAGTATCCTGTCTGCTGACAGAGGTCAATGCCAGGTGCCCCTGAGGGAGTGAACCTAACAGGTAATGATCAAGAGATCTCTCTCATGCCATCCATCCCCACCCTCTGACAAACAGAGGCTAAGGACATCATTCCTTACCCATCCTGGCTAATAACCTCCATGAATTTAAGTCCATGAATGGCTATCTAGTTCTCTTTTAAACACTGTTATAGTCCTAACCTTCACAACTTCCTCAGGCAAGGAGTTCCACAGGTTGACTGTGCACTGTGTGAAGAAGAACTTCCTTTTATTTTGTTTTAAACCTGCTGCCCATAATTTCATTTGGTGGCCCCTAGTTCTTATATTATGGGAATAAGTAAATAACTTTTCCTTATCCACTTTCTCCACATCACTCATGATTTTATATACCTCTATCATATCCCCCCTTAGTCTCCTCTTTTCCAAGCTGAAGAGTCCTAGCCTCTTTAATCTCTCCTCATATGGGACCCGTTCCAAACCCCTAATCATTTTAGTTGCCCTTCTCTGAACCTTTTCTAATGCCAGTATATCTTTTTTGAGATGAGACCACCACATCTGTACGCAGTATTCAAGATGTGGGCGTACCATGGATTTATATGAGAACAATAAGATATTCTCCGTCTTATTCTCAATCCCTTTTTTAATGATTCCTAACATCCTGTTTGCTTTTTTGACTGCCGCTGCACACTGCTTGGACGTCTTCAGAGAACTATCCACGATGACTCCAAGATCTCTTTCCTGATTAGTTGTAGCTAAATTAACCCCCATCATATTGTATGTATAGTTGAGGTTATCTTTTCCAATGTACATTACTTGACATTTAACCACATTAAATTTCATTTGCCATTTTGTTTTCTGAGATCTTTTGAAGTTCTTCACAGTCTGCTTTGGTTTGAGCAGTTTAGTATCATCTGCAAACTTTGCAACCTCACTGTTTACCCCTTTCTCCAGATCATTTACGAATAAGCTGAATAGAATTGGTCCCAGGACTGACCCTTGGGGAACACCACTAGTTACCCCTCTCCATTCTGAAAATTTGCCATTTATTCCTATCCTTCGTTCCCTGTCTTTTAACCAGTTCTCAATCCATGAAAGGATCTTCCCTCTTATCCCATGACAACTTAATTTATGTAAGAGCCTTTAGTGAGGTACCTTGTCAAAGGCTAACTGGAAATCTAAGTACACTATGTCCACTGGATCTCCCTTGTCCACATGTTTGCTGACCCCTTCAGAGAACTCTAATAGATTAGTAAGACATGATTTCCCTTTACAGAAACCATGTTGACTTTTGCCCAACAATTTATGTTCTTCTATGTGTCTGACAATTTCATTCTTTACTATTGTTTCCATAGGCGCCGACTCCGTGGGTGCTCCAGGGCTGGGGAAAAATGGGGAAAAATTGGTGGGTGCTCTGCACCCACCAGCAGCTCCCCACCCCCCGCCCCAGCTCACCTCCGCGTCCGCTCTGCCTCCTCCCCTGAGCGCGCTGTGTCCTGCTTCTCCACCTAGCTCCCAGCACTTCCCACCACTGGAAGGGACGGGGGAGGAGGGAGAACGCAGCACACTCGGGGAAGAAGCGGGGCCGGGGTGGGGATTTGGGGAAGAGGTCCAATAGGGGCAGGGAGGGGGAAGAGTTGCAGTGGGGACTTTGAGACAGGGGTTAGAATGACAGCAGGGGCAGGGTAGGCACAGAGTTGAGCTGGGGACAGGGGCACGAGCACCCACCGGCCCCGGGAAAAGTTGGCGCCTATGATTATTTCAACAAATTTGCCCAGTACTGACTTTAGACTTACCAGGCTGTAATTGCTGGGATCACCTCTAGAGCCCTTTTTAAATATTGGCGTTACATTAGCTAACTTCCAGTCATTGGGTACAGAAGCTGATTTAAAGGACATGTTACAAACCATAGTTAATAGTTCCGCAATTTCACATTTTAATTCTTTCAGATCTTTTGGGTGCATGCCATCTGGTCCCGGTGACTTGTAACAGTTAAGTTCATCAATTAATTCCAAAAACCTCCTCTGGTGACACTTCAATCTGTGACAATTCCTCAGATTTGTCACCTACAAAACACCACTCAGGTTTGGGAATCTCCCTAACATCCTCAGCCATGAAGACTGAAGCAAAGAACTCATTTAGTTTCTCCGCAATGACTTTATCGGCTTTAAGTGCATCTTTTGTATCTCATTTGTCCAGGGGCCCCACTGCTTGTTTAGCAGGTTTCCTGCTTCGGATATACTTAAACATTTTGTTATTACCTTTTGAGTTTCTGGCTAGCCATTCTTCAGACTCCTCTTTGGCTTTTCTTATTATATTGTTACACTTAATTTGGCAGTGTTTATGCTCCTTTCTATTTACCTCACTAGGATTTGACTTCGACTTTTTAAAAGATGCCTTTTTCTCTCTCTCACTGCTTCTTTTACATGGTTGTTAAGCCACGGTGGCTCTTTTTTAGTTCTTTTACTGTGTTTTTTAATTTGGGGTAGACATTTAAGTTTGGCCTCTACTATGGTGTCTTTGAAATGTGTCCATGCAACTTGCATGGATTTCACTTTAGTCAGTGTACCTTTTAATTTCTGTTTAACTAACCCCTTCATTTTTGCATAGTTCCCCTTTCTGAAATTAAATGCTACAGTGTTGGGCTGTTGAGGTGTTCTTCCCGCCACAGGAATGTTAAATGTTTTTATATTATGGTCACTATTTCCAAGAAGTCCTGTTATAGTTACCTCTTGGACCAGATCCTGTGCTCTACTCAGACTAAATCGAGAATTGCTTCTTCCCTTGTGGGTTCCTGTACCAGCTGCTCCAAGAAGCAGTCATTTAAAGTATCGAGAAATTTTGTCTCTGCATTTCATCCTGAGGTGACATGTACCCAGTCAATATGGGGATAACTGAAATCCCCCACTATTATCGAGTTCTTTATTTTGATAGCCTCTCTAATATCCCTTAGCATTTCATTGTCACTATCTCTGTCCTGGTCAGGTGGTCGATAGATCCCTACTGTTATATTCTTATTAGAGCATGGAATTACTATCCAGAGAGATCCTATGGAACATGTGGATTCACTTAAGATTTTTACTTCATTAGATTCTACATTTTCTTTCACATATAGTGCCACTCCCCCTCCCCCCACGCACAACCTGTTCTGTTCTTCCGATATATTTTGTACCCCGGAATGATTGTGTCCCATTGATTGTTCTCACTCCACCAGTATTAATAATGCCTATTATATTAATATCCTCCTTTAACATGAGGCACTCTAGGTCACCCATCATCTTATTTAGACTTCTAGCATTTGTGTACAAGCACTTTAAAAACTTGTCACCGTTTATTTGTCTGCCCTTTTCTGATGTGTCAGATTCTTTTTTATGTGAATGTTTCTCATCTGATCTGGCCCATACTTTATCCTCTTCCATCCTCTCCTACTGACTAAAACCTAGACAATCTCTATCAATAGACTCTCCTCTAAGAGAAGTCTCGGTCTGATCCATGTGCTCCTCTGCAACAAATCAGCTTTCCCCCCATCTCTTAGTTTAAAAACTGCTCTGCAACCTTTTTAATGTTACGTGCCAGCAGTCTGGATCCACTTTGGTTTAGGTGGAGCCCATCCTTCCTGGATAGGCTCCCCCTTATCCCAAAAGTTTCCCCAGTTCCTAATAAATGTAAACTCCTCCTCTCTACACCATCATCTCATCCACGCATTGAGACTCTGAAGCTCTGCCTGCCTACGTGGCCTGTGTGTGGAACTGGAAGCATTTCTGAGAATGCCACCATAGAGGTCCTAGGACAGGGATTCTCAAACTGGGGGACAGGACCCCTGAGGGGGTCACGAGGTTATTACATGGGGGGTCACGAGCTGTCAGGCTCCACCTCAAATCCTGCTTTGCCTCTAGCATTTATAATGGTGTTAAATGTATTAAAAAGTGTTTTTCATTGGGGGGGGTCGCACTCAGAAGCTTGGTATGTGAAAGGGGACACCAGTACAAAAGTTTGAGAACCACTGTCCTAGGATTTCTTTCCTAGCAGCCTAAATTTGGCCTCAAGGACGTCTCTCCTACCCTTCCCTATGTCACTGGTACCTACATGTACCACGACCACCAGCTCCTCCCCGTCACTACACATAAGTTTATCTAGATGCCTCGAGAGATCTGCAACCTTCACACCAGGCAGGCAAGTCACCACACGGTTCTCCCAGCAATCACAAACCCAGCTATCTATGTTTCTAATGATTTAATAACACCTTCTTTTTCCTAATGACTCGAGTTCCCTCCCCCAGAGAGGTAACCTCAGTGTGAGAGGACACTCCAACATCATCATCATCCCAACCCACCCAGATATGCCTTCATTTGGGGTTCTGTGTTGCTGGTAGTACTAGTGAATCTACTACATTCATGTAGGTGCTTGGGAACCTGAGGAAGTTGTATTCTCTTTTCTTTCTTTCAAGACTCCTGAACTGGAAGAAGACCCTGATGCTCTCTCCCATTACAACCTGTTCCTCTGCATGCATGCTCACACTGGAGCAACCCTGATTTGGCCCTGAATGTTAGTACAATTCTGCGAGATCTTCAGGTGAAGCTTGCTTTTGTAATCAACCTGCTTGGCTTCACAGTGGAGTTGGAACCCTGAGTGGTAGAACCATGTGCCTCATCTGTAGGAGGCAAAGAATTAAGTGCATTAGGTGGGAGCATTAGCAAACTCATAAGCCTTTTCTATGGACCAGGCACTCTAAGGGGTCAAAGAGCCACGCTCTCGGAGTGTGGGTTATTACTATACAAGTACAAAGTATTATTGCTGTGATACATTCGCTGTGATGTATTTTAGTAGTATAAAGAATAAAAACCTTTGACAGAGATGTAAGCAACTTCAATCCCATTTCCAATTATTCTGAAGTGTTTGACTCCTGATTTGTAGAGACATTGAGATTGCCTCATCAGTTTCTCATTGGATAAATACAGCAAGAAAGTCTATAGCTTGTCAGCCTTGCGAAGTTCTTACTACTCCTAGCTCAAGAAAAAAAAAATACAGTTTAGAAAAGTCCTCCAAAGTCCCCTAAACTGTTTGTTAATAAAACACATTGAAGACTTTTTAAATAAAATGCAATGGGGATGGAATAAGATACCACCTACTGTAAGGCAGATTTCAAGTTGTGTTAGTAAAGCAAAAGCAACAGCTGAACATTTTCATTTTGTAAAAGAGATCCCAGGATGTCATGCTTGTGGAGGAAAAAAAAAAAAAAAAAAGGATAATGGTATGTGGCTCAGCGGTGGTGGTTTTCAAAATTGTACAAAGGAACAATATTGCATGTAAATCTGCTGAAATGTGGAGTATTACAATTGATGTCAGCCAACTCCTTTGTATTCAAAATCATTCATCTCTTGGACATGACAAATCTTGCTAGCAGAAGGGAATAAATTCCAGATAATAAGTTTTAAAGTAATGAATAACTCTTGCCTATCAAGTGCTTTAATGACTATCCTTGTCAGAATTCAGATTTTATTATTAACTCTCTAGAATGGCAGCAGCCTGAAGAGATACAGTTACAAATCAATTTCACTGCTCCTTCATAATGAGTCCCTAATTGACCTCAATTTCTCATAGAGTCACATATTTCCTTCCATACGTTATTTTTAATGACATGTATATCTGATGATTTAGTGAATGGTCATAAAATATTTTATTTTAACTCTGTGTTGCCTCATGTAGGCATTAATGGCAGAAATATAAATCATTACAACAATGTTAACTCTGATGGTTGGGAATGTATTTTTTTTAATCCCTTTTTAGATCAGATCATCTTGTTAATTTAAGTGTTTAATTTATCAATCTACTTTAAAATGAGATGGGATTATAGGTAACAAAGAACACTCAGATTCTCTATATAATCTTAATGGTTATGGACTGTTAAAGACTTTATTTAGCTTTCACTAGATCTTAAAATGAAGTGGCATTAAAATTAACTAACAGGTTTGGAGAAAAATGCCATGCTGAATCCTGGAAAATAATAACGGTTGAATGTCAAATTACATGCAGCACATCTGTCCAAACGTTTAAGGCACTAACACCTCAAAGCAGCAAAATATATTGGAAATGCTGCACCTGATTTTAGTGCATCTGGTAGGAGACAGACACATGGGCTACACCCTCAGCTGATATAAATTTGATGCAGTTTCATTCATTTTAAGAGAGCTGCACTGACTTACCGCAAGTGGGGATCTGGATCATTATATCTGCCTGTCTTATTAATCGGACTTGTGATTCCAAAGAGGAGAAACTGTTATAGAAATATAATCTAGTATTTAATGCTGTTTATTTACTTTGCATTTCACTCAACTTGGACACTAACTAGAGAGGTGAATTTCACTTCCTGCTCCTCCAGCACTATTATTGTTCAGGGATTTTACAGCACTACATGGGAATGTCTATATCCCTTTTATATGGCTGAAATTAAAGTAAATGGGAATCTTGCCTAAGTAAGGAGTGTAGGACTGGACCCATTGTGTCCCTGCAAGTTGTTTACTTGCCTTTCCTGTGAGTCATGCCATGTAAAGGGTGCCATGGAGAAAGTCACCATAAAGATGCCGATCAACTCGTGAAACAAAGTATCCACTATATATTGTAGTTCTACCACAATTATCAGGATCAACACTTTTCACTTACATAGTGTGAAACAACAATGCTCCCTAGCACAGAAATTGCAAGGTGAAATTGTAAGGCCTGTGTTATGCAACAGGTGAGACTATATGATAGTGGATTCTCTATCACTGGCAATTTTTAAATTGAGATTTGATGGGTTTCTAATAGACCTGCTCTAGGAATTGTTTTGGGGAAGTTCTATTGCCTGTGTTATACAGGTCAGACTAGATGATCACAATGGTCCCTTTCGCCCTTAAAATCTATGAAATTATAGTTTACATCTAACCATTTTAACTAAATAAGTCTAATAAGAAAGGTTATTGCCTGTCATTAAAAAAAAATTAAATAAAAAACAAACATGAGCCTACTATTAAATCCTGAGATACTACACTCTGTTCCTATGGTGACATAAATAGATCCCTCTTTGCTCCCAAAACAAATAGCACAGTCATTGTGGACAGAATATTTCAAGGGAGGCAATCTGATGGTCATTATTTTGCTGCATTCCTTTCAGATCGGTTCCTCAGCATTTATCCACCAGGCATAGGTGCTGGAACTAGGGGTGCTGCCGTGGCTTACAGTGGTTTCCATCATATACAGGGTTTACAGTTTGGTTCAATGGCTCTCAGAGCCCGCACTTTACAAATTGTTCCAGCACCCCTGCTACAGGGTTCAGTGGTGGGGGAGGCTTCGTATATGTGATGGGGGTCACCAGATTCAATCCTTTCCTTGTCAGGGAACATTTTATTGCTGTATTTGTTAATACAAAACCAGCTATCCTTTCCTAAGATAGAAAAAAAAGGACAGCATAGTAAACTAGCATATCTGGAGATGCCTCCGGCTTGAGCATGGTCTAGACAGATTTAACATACAATATCTTGGATGGAACAAGAGAAAACTGAATGTAAAAAGAGGGGAATAAAAGATGGATAGCCATCTGCTCTCTGTGCCAGGGGTTCTAGTCCTGAATTAAAAGAGACTGCTGTGAATTAATGGAACAGATTGCAGCAGAGGAACATAGGGAGATTAGAATTCTTATCGGAGGCAGAAAACGAAATATGAAAACTTTTTCACTCTCAAGAATCCTAAGAGAATAAAGACCTTACTCTTTACAAATTATTTGGCTATTTTCACATAAGTGCTCCCTTTCTTTACAGCAGACAAGATATGAAGAACAGTATCCCATTAATACTCACCCTTTTCTTGCTTCTTTTATGATGTAGCGTGTACAACTATGCCACTGGACACATTGATGAAGAACAGAAAAGAGACATTTATAGCTGACATTGAACATATAAATAGATCTCAGGCCTGGTCCATAGTCAGGAATCATCCTGTTCAGTTACTGATTGCCATCGCTTGGGGCTTCTACATTGGAGCTTGCCCACATAGAGATTCCAATCTTGTTTTAATATCCGACAGTAAACTCTTAGAGAGGACACATATCTTTGTTCCTAGTTTTGTTTCACTTCAGGTTGGACAATTTCACTACCACATACACAATGGAAAAGACTTGGAACATTCTCATGCCAAAGGGATACACAAGCATTTGTTGCTACTTGTGTTTGACTCTAGGATAGAGTTAAACATAGCTAGAAACAAACATCTGGCATGTCTTCACTAGAACTGAAAATTGTGTTATTTGAAAAAACCATTCAAAGTCCTAGAGTAGTCAAGCTCTAAGGCTAAACAAGTGCAAACTGAGCCTTGTATCAACTGAGCTAATCAGGGTTTACCACCACTTGTAGTCAGAATAAACTCAAAATAGTTCGATCAGTACAAAACCCAACTCTATGTAACCTTTGGGTAGGCTAGAGTTCACTTCATTATCCTTCTCCAATGCCTAAAAAAAACCCCAACTCCCATAGAAGAGTACCTGGAGACCCAGAGTTCAGTCCCCACAGAAATACAGTGAGAAGAAACTGAAAGTTCCCAAAATCTTAGGTTTTGTTCACCCAAGTCTCAGTTAGAGTCTTTCATCACCAAATCTATACAGTCTGCTGAGTCTAAAGCAACATCTTCCCTTCACTTGCTTGCTCCTCTGCTGAAATCACTGCTAGCCAGTCAGCCAACTGATGAACCAGTCACTCAGTTAAGTGTATAGATTTAAAGAAAACCCTTGTTACAAGACAATACAAAACTGAGAATAGCAAAATATAAGTGACTCTTTCCCCATTACTACATTTAAAGAAAAGTTGGTGACTCAGACTACTTGAGACAATTTAACTAGAACACTTTGGCTAAAATCAAGATAACATTCAAAGCCTACAATTAAAATAGAAGTTATTTTTCCCTCCCAATTTCCCCTTGCTATAATTAACATTGCCCCTGCTTCCCTGTGTAGAGGGTTAACAATATCACTAACCTGCTGCAAAATGCTTCAGAGTTAGGAACAACAACCTGCTTCTTGCTCCTGGGTTCAGCTTCTCCCAACGCACACAGGGCAGGTGGCTTTCGGCAAAGCAACTGCCCTGACTGCTTGCCCACCTGGAGTCTGACCCCAGCAACAGGGTGTGGTAGTTTTGGGTCTGCTCCCAGGTTTGAGAGCCTGGGAGGGAGGGGGAGACTCCGAGTGGCCGCTGAGCGCACGCCGCTTCTCCCCCTCCCTCCGTCCCTCTTAGGCTTGAGAGCCTGGGGAGAGGAGGCAGGGCTGGGGATTTGGGGAAGGGGCGGAGCTGAGGCGGGGCCGGGGATGGGGTAAGAAAAAAACAGGGCAAAATTGTTTCTGCTTGGGGCGGCAAAAATAATAGAGCTGGCCCTGACCTGAAGGGGACACCGAGCAGAGAACCCCAGACAGCACCCACTGCTCCTCAGATCTGGAAGGGTGGTCCTTTTGAGCACCGGGATGTGGGCGGGCGCTAGCTCACCCACTGCTAAAAGCCCCTCCCCCAGCCTAGGGAGGAGCTACTGAACCCAGAACCCAATCAAGTTCAGGTGACAACAAAGGCAATAACGGGAACAGACGTGGGGGTCAAAGGGCCAAAACTAGGAAACCTGAAGGGGACACTGAGCAGAGAACCCCGGATGGTGCCCACTGCTCCTCGAATCTGGAAGGGTGGTTGAGGCAGGTATATCAGTCTTATAATGGTTAAACCCCTTTTTCCTGTGAACTGAAAGCGGTTAGCTCAGGTTAATTATGGCCATCTGAGTCTAATTAAGGGCAGTCGATCTTTAAAAACCTCTACATCTTTTTTTCCTCCACACTGTCTGGGGACTATCAGGGTGAACACTGAGAGTACAGGACAGACAGTCTTCCTGGTTTCTGTTTCTATGCCCAGCACCACAGAGCAGCAATTGCAGGGAAATTGGGAAAAGCTGACTCGACCTTGGGATGGAGCATGCTCAGTCTCTCTGTGGGGCTGGTTCATGCACAGGGCGGATGGACTCTTTGGAGAATTTAGCAGCCAAACTCTCACTCAAGTCTCTCCTGAGCACGTGTGAACTGCTGTTTTTCAAAGCTTATTACTCTGTAGTAGGACTGGCTCAGAGTGTCATCACCATTTCCCATAGCACCTGAGTTTCTATGGTAAGTGAATTTTATTCTTTATTCATTTAAATATTGTTCTCAGAAGTGTAATGTGTATTAGTAGGAACACAAGAATACCTAAATAAAAGTTAATGTTATTTCAAACATAGCTTGATATATTAAAATATGTCTTAACACTTTGTCTTAAATCTATAAGTTATACTCTCAAGTAAAGTACATTCTAGAGACCAATGAAATTTTAATACTTTATTACTTTACTACTTAATTATTTGGAATGGTAATTCATCTTCAATTTCTAAATCCCACGATACAAAATTAGGTTAGTATGCTTTTTTCCTGCAGTACCTCTCACGAATGTTTGTAACTATTTAGGGAGCTTAATTAAATTGAGATTTTATTTTAATTGGTTACTCCTTTGAGGTATTCATTATATTTTTTGCAGTGGGCTCACTAATATGTACTGTGGTTATGTCAGTTTGCCTTTACTAAAACAAGGAGTTTCACTTGGCTCTTTATATAAGAGTCAAGGAAATTTCGATGGAAAACGTAAGAGCTTGTGGAATGTTGCCTTAGAATCACAGAATATTAGGGTTGGAAGAGACCTCAGGAGGTCATCTAGTCCAATCCCCTGCTCAAAGCAGGACCAACACCAACTAAATCATCCCAGACAGGTCTTTGTCAAGCCAGGCCTAAAAAACCTCTAAGGATGGAGATTCCACCACCTCCCTAGGTAACCCATTCCAGTGCTTCACCACCAGGGCCGGCTCCAGGCACCAGCCAACCAAGCTCGTGCTTGGGGCGGCCCCCGGTAAGGGGCAGCCAATCTTGGAGTGGCAGGGGGGCAGCGCGGCGCGGTGCTCAGCGGGGGTTCAGCAGCTCGGCAGGGGTATTCGGCGGCACGGCGCTCCACGGGGAGGGGTTTGGCAGCATGGCGCTCGCGGGGGTTTCGGTGGCGCTCTGCGCGGGGGGCTTCGGCAGTGCGGCGCTCCACGGGGGGGGGGGGGGGCTTCGGCGGCGCGGGGCTCGGCGGCAGTTCAGCAGCGGTTCAGCAGCTCGGCGGCGCGGTGCTCGGCAGGGGGGGTTTTGGCGGCGCAGCACTTGGTGCGGGGGGTTTGGCAGGGCGGGGCAGCGCTTGTGGGGGGGTTCAGCAGGGCGGGGCAGTGCTTGGGGGGGTGTTATTGGGGGGTGGCACTTTTTTTTGCTGCTTGGGGCAGCAAAAAAGGTAGAGCCGGCCCTGTTCACCACCCTCCTAGTGAAATAGTTTCCTAATATCCAACCTAGATCTCCCCCACTAATGTAATATATGGAGATTATACCTATCTCATAGAGCTGGAAGGGACCCTGAAAGGTCATTGAGTCAAGTCAAGTCCAGCCCCCTGCCTTCACTAGGCAGGACCAAGTACTGATTTTGCCTAAGTGGCCCACTCAAGGATTGAACTCACAACACTGGGTTTAGCAGGCGAATGCTCAAACCACTGAGCTATCCCTCCCTCCACTACAGTGTGAGACCCTTGCTTCTTGTTCTGTCATCTCCCACCACTGAGAACAGTTCCTCTTTGGAACCCCCCTTCAGGTAGTTGAAGGCTGCTATCAAAACTCCCTTGCTCTTCTCTTCTGCAGACTAAATAACCCCAGTTCCCTCAGCCTCTCCTCATAAGTCATATGCCCCAGCCCCCTAATCATTTTCGTTGCCCTCCACTGGACTCTCTTCAATTTGTCCACATCCCTTCTGCAGTAGGGGGACCAAAAATGGACACAATACTCCAGGTGTGGCCTCACCAATGCCAAATAGAGGGGAATAATCACTTCCTTTGATCTGCTGGCAATGCTTCTACTAATACAACCCAACATGCCGTTAGCCTTCTTGGCAACAAGGGCACACTGCTGACTCATAGCCAGCTTCTCGTCCACTGTAATCCCCGGGTCCTTTTCTGCAGAACTGCTGCTTAGCCATTCGGTCACCAGCCTGTAGTGGTGCATGGGATTCTTCCTTCCTAAGTGCAGAACTCTGCATTGTCCTTGTTGAACCTAATCGGATTTCTTTTGACCCAATCCTCCAATTTGTCTAGGTCACTCTGGACCTTTTCGCTACCCTCCAGCCTATCTACCTCTCCCCACAGTTTAGTGTAATCTGCAAACTTGCTGAGGGTGTAATTCATCCCATCATCCAGATCATTAATAAAGTTGTTGAACAAAACCAGCTCCAGGACTGATCCCTGGGGCACTCCACGGCCAACTAGACATCAAGTTGTTGATCACTACCTGTTGAGCCCAACAATCTAGCCAGCTTTCTATCCACCTTATAGTACATTCATCCAATCCATACGTCTTTAACTTGCTGGCAAGAATACTTTGGGAGACCGTATCAAAAGCTTTGCTAAAGTCAAGATATATCACATCCATTGCTTTTCCCATATCGACAGAGCCAGTTATCTCATCATAGAAGGCAATCAGGTTGGTCAAGCATGATTTGGCCTTGGTGAATCCATTTTGACTGTTATTCACCTTCCTCTCCTCCAAGTGCTTCAAAATGGATTCCTTGAGGACCTGCTCCATGATTTTGCCAGGGACTGAAGTGAGGCTGACTGTCTGTAGTGCCCCGGGTTTTCTTTCTTCCCTTTTTAAAATATGGGCACTATATTTGCCTTTTTCCAATAGTCGGGGACCTCCCCCAATCGCCAGAAATTTTCAAAGATAATGGCCAATGGCGTTGCAAGTCAATGTCTGGTCACGTAGAATAAATGGAGATTCTGACATGACAGTCAATGGAAGTAGAGTCAGGTTCTACAAGAGACTCTGCTGTGCTTGACCATACCACTTCTTTAAACACCCTTGGTTTTGAGGGACAGAGATTATTAAAGAGTCACTCTTTTTGTGTTATTCCTCAAGACTTGGGTTAAAATTTTCAAAACTGGCCATGATTTCAGAGCTTAAATCTTATTTTCAAAAGTTGTGTCAATTTCTAGGTCATAGGGATTTTTGAAAAGTTTACCCTTTATATTTTGTTAGTTTTAGAAACAAGCATACTAGGCTTTGCAGTCATCCTCCCATTAATTTCAATGGGAGTTATGGAATGGAAGGGAATGACAGTTTAAAGCTCCTATATGTAGCCCACAAAAGCTTATGCTCATATAAATTTGTTAGTCTCTAAGGTGCCACAAGTACTCCTGTTCTTTTTGCAGATACAGACTAACACGGCTGCTACTCTGAAACCTATATAAAGAAGAAAATTCAAAGTCAATTTGTTAACAGTAACCACACCATGACATACTAGCTATTTTCTATTCAAAGGAGAGTGAAATATTGTAGTATCACACACCACAATGTGTTAATTGTCATGGTTCTATATAGTGATCACTTTACCTTCCACCAAAATTTGGCCATCTCTCGAATGCTTTGCCAGCAACATTCAACACAACTAAAACAGATCCTCAGTTGGGTCAAGTCAACATAGCTCCATTGCTGAAAAACCCAAACAGATTTTAAATTTGCATGAGATTACATGATTAGAGAATCTGATTGGAATATGCACCATATTTCATAGGAGGCAAGAGGATCAGAAGACCTTTTGTTTCTCATCTTGACTCTCCCACTTGCTGTCCACTCATTCATGTCTTTTTTTACACCCCTCATCACTGGAGTATAGGAGTACATCCTACAAGCTCAGAAGGTGTTGGTGCTCTATCATCCCACTTTGTGAGTTTGGGAAGGTCACTTACCTATCCTCTATATCTGTTTCTCCATCTGTAAGTTGGATGTAGCCCATATTCACTCTTTTAAAACACTGAGATGCTTGGATGAAACGCACTGTCATCAACATTTTTCATTAGTGGCCAATTTTGGTGCCTCAATATTTGTTTGTCCCAACTTAAGACACCTTGAAAAATTGCTGATGCTAAACAAAGGCAGTAAAAAAATAGCTAGTCTACCCAAAAGTTTTATATTGCACAATATACATACTAATCATGCAGCTCCCATTCTGACAGCAGCTACTGTGCATCACACACATTGTAGCCACTTGTGAACAATTACATCTGAGAAATTAACCCAAAACTGCAGAATAAATTATTTCTATAGAAAGCACACTGGCATGAACCAAAATGAAACCCGATAAGTCTTTAAATTCACTACCTGCCCATCATTTGGGATGAACGTAGTGAATTAATATGGTATGCTGGTTACAAGAGATACCCCTGTGCTTCTGCCAGTTGTGTCAGTTATGTCAAGTATCTATTACAGGCAGGCAGATCATGAGCATTTGGGCGTTTGAGAGTGTATCAATGAAAGTAAAGACTACTCAGTTCTGTCTAGCATTTTACAGGGAGAACACCGACCCCTCTCTCTCCTGGATGTGGACAATGTCCTACACCTTAAACGGATGTTCCATTGAAATCCAGAGAAGATCAGGATGTACCTGTCATATTAGGGGCGCAGGTGGTCAGGCTGTGTGTACTGTTTGTTTAAAACCAAAATAGGAAGCCATAGAAAAGGAGGAGGGCTGCAAAAAAAGTAATAGGCAAAGCTTTCTGTTGGGAAGCAGAGAGAGACATTTTAGGATATTTTTACTTTATTACAAATCTTTTTTTGTGTTGGAGAAAAAAAAATAGGCTGTGATGATTTACTATTGTCACCTGACAAGAAACACTTATCTAAACAGACATTCAGTTTTCAGTATATTATTTATTCATGCAAGTTTGTATTATACTAAAGAGAAGTGTGCCCTTGGCAAACTCAGACAATTCATCTCAGAAAACAAAGACTCTAGCAGTTACCCCAAAATCACACTATTCTCTCTGCTAAACACACACAACAAAGATTTAATAAGTCCCACCATATAAGCACGAGAGCTGTGTGAATAACTGATTTTTTTAGTTCATGGGAGAAACCAAAAACATTGCAAAATAAGTTATTTCAGATAAGCTCAAAATGAAAATATTTTGAATTTTTCAGCAACCCCACCCCTCAAAAAATGTATTTGACCATAATGAAATGATTTGCTTTGTTTTTGAGGATTTTTTAAAACAGAAAATTGAAGTAAAATTCAAAAGGAAAAGGAGTTTCAAATAGAAAAATCAAACTGCGTTGTTTCCGAAATGTCAGAAGGAAACATTTTGATCATTTAGAATTTGTTTATTTGTTTTTCAACTGAAACAATTTGACACAAATTTGCAAAATGTTTCAGTCAACCCAAATCTGCATTTTTTTTTTTTCGGTGAAAAACACTGCTGCACCACCCGGTCATTGGACCCTTCAATCGCCATCTGGCCTGCATTGGATCTCCAGTGTAGATTGTTATCTCTTTAGGTCAGAGGCCTTGTTTTCATCTATTTATTGTACCATGCTCAGCACATTATCAGGCCTTAAGAAATAGCAACCTCATGCCTGAGGCCTATTATGAAAGTTAAATTTGCCGGCCAACAGAGAATCAAAAGGCCTTTAACTCAACTAGGGGACAACATTCCTTCTTCACACACCATATGTCAGGTTGTTTTCAAAGTGAGGTAATTTTAAATAAAGATGTAGCACAAGCTTAAAGAGTCAATATTTGATGCAGATGGAGCTTTGTAGCAAGGCGGGGTATAAGGCCCAGAGAGACATTGACTAAAGCCAGACGATGAGGTTTTATTCCATTGTCATCATAGTATCTGAGCTACTACCTTACCTCTTCTCTGACATACATGACAAGGAACAGACATGTAGCTCTGACGGGGGGGGGGAGGCGCGACCGGAGCCCCGGGGGGAGGGCGGCCGGGGGAAGGGCGGCCCGAGCCCCGGGGGGAGGGTGGCCGGAGCCCCGATGGCCGGGGGGAGGGGGGCCGGAGCCCTGGGAGGAGGGCGGTGAGCCCTGGCAGGGGCTCCGCTCTCCCCCCGGCAGCTGGGGGGAGGGCGGCCGGAGCCCTGGGAGGAGGGCGGTGAGCCCCGGCGGGGGCTCCGCTCTCCCCCCGGCGGCCAGAGCACAGGGGGCAGGGCGGTGAGATGGGGGAGGGCGCCGCGGGGGAGGGCGGCCAGAGCGCCGGGGGGAGGGCGGCGAGCCCGGCCGTGGCCCCGCTTTCCCCGGGGGCCGGAGCGCCGCGCCGCCCCCCTCTAGGTGCCTCCCCAAGCACAAGCTTGGTGGGCTGGAGCCTGGAGCCGGCCCTGCTGACACATAAGCCATCATGTGGATTATAAAATCTAGCAATTTGAAGTTTTGTTAAGCATATTACTGGCTTTCCTTAGTAGCAAATGCTGGCTATTAGAACTACCAATCTACAATTAGTTTTGTAGTAATGCAGTTTCTGCATCATCTACATTTTATTTTCCTTTCTTGTATTTTAATCTTTTCAGTTGTGCAAAATAAAGAATGAATGGATAATCCTCTAACTGCCTTTGTATTTCATGGTACCTCTCTCACAGGGTCTCTCTTTGGCGTGTATTACCAAAGCGTGACAGTTACAAACAGATCTGTTTGGGTCCTCATTAGTCAGGAGGAGCAAGTGACTATTTGAATGGCAACCTCAATATCTAAGGTGTCTCCTTGCCTGAAGTGAAGAAGACATGTTGGATAGTCTGAACATCTGTGGTCTCACGATGAGTTGGCACAACTGGTTTCAAGGCTTGTCAGAGAGTTTTTGTGTCCATCAAATGTTTGCCTGTGTCACAAGGGCAAGCACTGGATGGATGTGAAGCTGTGGTATTTGACAGAGTTCGGTGACAAGCACACTGCTAGCAGCTTTGTAGAAAGCTTGGTCTGCCACCTCCTATTGCTGTACTATGGATAGTTTCCAGTGCTGTCAGTCTGCATTCTTACTGCATTACTCCCAAATGCCCCTGCAAAGCCATTTTTTATGGCACAGAATGAAAAATGAATTATCTGTAATTTTTAAATGAAATAGTTGCAGATTTTCTGAGTTTTCTAGAAATCCTGCTTCTATTGACAAGTCAATTTAGTTTAATAAATTGAGATATGAAAAGAGGATAGAATCCTCTTGTGTACAACAACATAACAGTATAATCTAGGATTAATTAATCTAGGATTGACACTGAAGTGAGTGGAATTACTCCAGTGTAAAACTGGCATAAGTGAGCGGAGAATCAGGCCCATACATTTCAATCCCCTGCATAGGGGATTAGAAGTATGACTCTCAGTAGCCTATATATATATATATATATAAATATATATATATTCCAAGACAGAGTGTAACTTCATCCTCTGATATATGGATGCAACTCCCATTGAGGTCAATGCAGTTATATCTGTGTATCAGTGGGGAAAATTGGGTCCACAAGCTTCAGCTAGAATTCCCACAGACTTCAGAGGCAAATCCATATAAAATTTCACCAGATTCCTTCCAGATTCCTTGCTCATATTTATGTATCCTGATAATACCCAGAGATTTTTTTTTTTTTTACAGTTCAGTTAACAACCCAATGTTCAGAGATATGTTGCAATGAGCTTTAAGGACTGTACTATTCGTATTATTCAGTTATTCACAATACTCAACAAACCAAAAGCTCAAGGCACATTAGTGCTATTTTGTTATGCCAAAAAGCCCTTGTGACCACCCTAATTTGACTATAGGTGTAAGAACCACTCATTAAAATCTAATGTCATACTCAAAGCTGGCATGAACTTTCATTATGCAAACATGAAATCGACTAGAAGGGCTAATGATGGTAGAAGGATACCCCAGATGTCAATAGAAAACAATCTCTTTCTAACATAGCTCTCCTTCTGGGAATTTCCTCATGTACAACAAAGATTTTATTTACTGATTTTTTCTGTTACTTATTAGGTTGAATAATCATGTAGGCACAGAAAAATAATACAGTGAGGCACAGACATAATTTATTTCTTAATTCTTTTACTTACTTAGCTGAATCGTTGTTGTTCTATTTGGTCCTCTCAAATGGAATACTAATTTTTCACTAGTGTTTTATGGTCATTGTATACTAAGAATTGACAATACAATCTGATTAATGGATCTCACATTCCTCTAATCAGACTAATACAGATTTACATAATTGTTTTCTCTATTTTTTTAATTTAATTTATGATACAGTCAGTGTTTTAGCAGATGTCCATCTGCTTGGAAAAAGAAGCATGGTGTGAAGGCAGCTTGGCCTCCTGGATAGAGCACTAGGCTGGGACTCAGCAGAAGTGGGTTGTAATCCCAACTCTGGAAAACATGGGCAAGACATATCATCTCTAAGTTTCAGTTTCCCTATCTTTAGATATGTCTGTTTTTTTTAATAGTTAGCCTTTATCATTCCTTAGTCATTGCAAACACTGTTGGAAGAAGAATTAAAGGACATGGTAAATTTCAGACTCTCACCGGGGTTTTTTTCCACTTCTCTTTCTAGTCTTTGCAATAATGCATCACTAATCCACATCTGTTCAGGACAGAAATATAATGATGATAGAAAAGCTTTGCTTATTTCTCTGTTTGATACCTGTCTTGGGATCTGAAGAGAAATTGGCATGTTATGAATACGGAATAGTTTTCAAGTAAGCCAAGTATTAAAATAGAGCTTTCTATGGAAAAGGGGACCCAAACCACAGTAAATAAACTTCAAGGGTGCTAGAACTAGTGCAGGGGGTGTGGCAGCATCCCTTGTCTTGAGGTAATAACAACCAAAAACATAGTTTCTGCTTTCAGCATCACCACTATAAAAATTGTTCCAGCAGCCCTGTATATAGTAACATATTAGTGGAGCTACCTTTTTAAGGAACAAGTATTTTACGCATGCCCAAACTATCAGGACACTGAGGTTCTATATTTAATCTGAGATGTTATTGCAAATCTGGAGGAAATTAGCTTTGTAATGAGAGATGGCATGACCTCCATCTCCCGTTAGCCTAAGGAGAATTCATATCCCACCACATACCTTCTAATTATTACAGCAAGAAGCTGTAATTAGAGAGCACTACACTTTGTAGAAGTCAGCATGAAAAATTAAGGTAATCTAATTTTTAAAAATAAGACTTAAAACAAATCAGTGGAAAACAAACATTAATGAATACAAATATTACTCTCTTACAGATGTTAACCCGTTATTATGAGAATGTAATAGTTTTGCTAACACATCTGCATGGCATGCAAAAAAGGCAACATGGAGGATGGAACCAAGAATTTCTGAGACTTTCTCTAGCACTCACTAGCTTTGGGGCATTAAACAAGTGAAGATGTGATGGATAGGCAAATGACCAGTTAAACACAATCTGATGCAACAGAAGAATAAAGACCAAAGTAGGTTACAGATGCACAGGGATTTGTGTTCCTGACTCTAATTACAACAGGTTTCTTATGAATCTTTGCAGAATCAATATGAAACTACACCCTATTGTGTTATTAAATATCAACATCTTCTATAAAACAAGACTTATGTTCAGCAAAGTACTTAAGCACATGTATATCTTCAAGCCCATGAGTAGTCAGAAAGAGCAGGAGAGAGGTCAATGAGTCATCTAGGTGCTTAGAATGACATGACTGGAATCACTCACATGTTTAAAGTTAGGCAAGTGCCTAGATACTGAATTGGGTCCTAAATTAATAATACCTAGATCTTATATGACACTTCTCACTGGTAGATCTCAAAGCTCTTTACAAAGGTGGTCAGTACCATTATCCTCATTTACAGGAAAACTGAGGGATAGGGTTACTTCATGACTTGCCCACGGGCACCCAGCAGGCCAGTGGGCAGAGCCAGAAATAGAACCCATGTCTTCTAAGTCCCACTCCAGTACTCTGTGCATTAGGCCACACTGCACCCAAATCAGCACTATCATAAAAATATTACCATTTGATATCTTGTCAAGAATTATATTCTGAAATGCTGTTTTTCAGAAGATTAATACATTGTTAAAAGAGTACGTTGGGTAAGACTAAGAAATCTAGGCTGACCACAGCTAAAATAGATCAACCTATGCACAACAGACAGTGCTGCATTAAGGTATAAGCCAGGGATTGGCAACCTTTGGGACGTGGCCCGTCAGGGAAATCCGCTGGTAGGCCGGGATGGTTTGTTTACCTGCGGTGTCTGCAGGTTTGGCCGAATGCAGCTCCCACTTGCCGCGGTTCACCATTGCAGGTCAATGGGGGTGGAGGGAAAGGGCATGGGCTGAGGGATGTGCTGGCCATCACTTCCCACAGCCCCCGTTGGCCTGGAATGGCAAACTGCAGCCAGTGGGAGCTGAGATCGGCCGAACGTGCAGACGCTGCGAGTAAACAAACCATCCCGGCCCACCAGCGGATTTCCCTGATGGGCCACGTGCCAAAGATTGCCGATCCCTGGTATAAGGTAACTAAGCTACAGCTTAGGAGCTCGCAATATGAGGGGCCTCTAAGAAAAGAAAAAACTGACTCAATTTCAAATTTTATAAAAATCAGTTGATAAATAAAGGAGATATGGGAAAAAGAAGATTACCTCTATATAGAGACATTTTCATTCAAATATGACAAAAATATACACATTTGGCTACACAAATACCCTTACCCTACCCTAACACTTCAGTAATTGTTTATTATTGACAGGCAGGAAGCCAGGGCTGACCAAAAAAACCCACATAGTTGCACTTGTAAAATTAGTATTTCTACAATTGAGTCTGCTATCAGTCTCTTAAGGCAGAGATTTGTTGGCGAGCTGCTACTGGCAAAATTCTGACTGTGCCTTCATAGCTTATTTAAATAAATGAATAATCTCACTGCTGATAAAATCGGGAAAAATGTGAGGTCAGAGACGGCAGTGTTGTGAGGCAATCCTGCCAAGCTCATACTCATTTTCAGTGTGTTCTTTCTTCTTTTCATCTGTACATACGTACAACTGTGTATTTTAGTGCGCACGCTGCTTTCTGCTTCATGCGCTATCCATGCTTCACATGATTGAGTTTGCACGTGATCGTCTTATGGACTTGGGTCGAGTGGATCTTGAGGAGGATACATTTGTGTTGGCTTCCCTCCGTCAGTTTCGGGAACCTTCACAGTAAATATTAGAGATTGCTGATGAAAGGATAAATAGAGGGTTTGAAGAGAAGTGAAGGAAGATATACATATATATCAAAATATTCTGAGTACTTGGTGAGCAAGTTATTTCAAACTCTGTGCATATATGATTTATAGGCTATTAAAGCCCATAATATTCATTATATCTGCTTGAATATAGGCTAGTTTTTCTCACTTTCTCAATGCCTGTCTAGCGATTACCAGTCTTTTTTCTGGTAAATTCATTCTTTCTCTTTTGCGCATATAGCTTGTTGTCACTCTGTGTCCGAGGTGTTTATTCAAGATTAATTAGCGTTCCTGGGTGAGACAGAGGATAGAGTCGTGAACGCGAAGAGAGATGTCTGCCTAAAAAAGACTGGGATTTTCTGCTTGGCGGGTTTGGAGCACGCAAGGCAATATTTTATTATAGGTAGTATGCGCTGTAAAAATTTTTATATAGTCTTATAAATCACACATCAGATGCATAATACATTATATTTTTATAGTATGGCAAAAGAAAAATCCCAACAATACATTGTTTCGTAGTGAAAATTAAATTGGAATAAATATGTGTAAATATATTTTATATATAGTCTGGATAAACTTTGTATTTCCCTAACAAAATTAATCAAAGGTGTTTTCATTTATCCATATGAAAAGAAGGATAATTTTTCTTATTCATGGTGTAAAAAAAATTATATATCCTCTCTTGTTTTTCTGTGAGAACATAGACAAAATACTAAATAGCATTAACTTTCACAGAAATTTCCTGGTAAAATAACACAGGTTTTCAGTATGTGTGTGTGTGTATATGAATATATGAATAAAATATTATTTGTTGTTATATAGATATATAAATGTTAATATTTATGTTTTTACTGGTTTTAATAAAAACTTTCTGCTACTAATTTTTATACCAACATTAGGTAATTCAGCCTAACCTTCTATGAAAAGAAAACAAATCAATTAATTGGAAAAATACAACCCACATACAATTTTCTCATGGTTTGCTTATTATCTGTATGTAATTCATATCAATAGAACTAATAGTTGGGCTTTAAGCTTGTGGGTTATCTGCATCATATATCCTCTATTGCCTCTTGTATCCTCTGTTGCCATCTTACATCCTTTAGGAGGCTCATTGTGTATTCAGACAAAGAATTCCAAAATGCAGATGCCCTAACAGAGAAGAATGACAGGTTTCAGAGTCGCAGCCGTGTTAGTTTGCATCCGCAAAAAGAACAGGAGTACTTGTGGCACCTTAGAGACTAACAGATTTATTAGAGAAGTGGGCTGTAGTCCACGAAAGCTTATGCTCTAATAAATCTGTTAGTCTCTAAGGTGCCACAAGTACTCCTGTTCTTTTAACAGAGAAGAAAAAATTCCTGAGAACTCTTCTAGAAAATTGTATTATTTATTTTTTTATTTTATATTGTATTGTTTACTTCCACTTTACTTACATGTGCAATTAGTTCAAAGAATTTGTCTAAAATTTATTTCTGTCACAATGTCATTGTTACAGAGAGGGCTGCTGAAAATGAAGATTATTATTCTATTTTTACAACTTTGCTTTTGTATATATGCAAATATAAAGCTTTTTTGTTTATATACTCAATGTCCTTTCTGTGAAAATAATACATTCTTTTTTTTTATGGTATGGGGCCTCTTACCCTTGACACAGTTTAGGGCCTCAGAATGTCATAATCTGGCCCTGACAACAGAGGATGTACGGTCCCTAATTTGAGGCCATTACTCATGTATATTAAAATAGCACCTAGACTGTGATTGATTTGTCACTAAGTGAACTGTGTGTTGATCAAAGTCTCAATAAGGAAGTAAAGGAAACCCAACTGGACTGAAGATGTCTCTCTCTCAGGCAGCATATGGTACCCATCACCATAGAGTCTGAGTGCTTATAGTTTATCCTCACATGCTGTTGCCTTCACTGAGGCACACAGAAACTAAGGGCCATATGTGTAAAGGGTTTTGGCACTAAAGATGTAGATAGGAGCCTCGTGGGTGCTTTGGAAAACCCCATTTGTCTCGAATCTGCATCTTCAGACACCTAAAACACCTTTCAAAATCTGGCCCTAAGTCTGCGACAGAACAGGCAATTAAACCTGGGGCTCCCAGATACTTAGGCTAGTTCCTTAACTGCAGGACCATCCTTCCTCAGCCTAAACGGATGAAGCTTCTCAGTCTTTGCTCAGCTGCACAGGGCAGTTAGCTGGAGAAAGGCTTTTCCTTACCCCCGTTCAGATTGTGACCCTGGCTGAAGTACAGCTGTTCCCTCAGTATTCACTGCAAGTGAGCATCTGGGCTGAGAAGTGGCTTAAAGAGATGCCTCTTGGGACAAGTCCTGGCTCAGCCCTCCCCTATAAACACTGGCCAGGTGCACTGGATAGAGTAAACTGCTTCACAGGGTGAGAGGGATAGCTCATGGTTTGAGTATTGGCCTATTAAACCCAGTGTTGTGAGTTCAATCCTTCAGGGGGCCATTTAGGGAACTGGGGTAAAAATCTGCCTGGGGATTGGTCCTGCTTTGAGTAGGGGGTTAGACTAGATGATCTCCTGAAGTCCCTTCCAACCCGGATATTCTAAGGGTTGGTGAGACTTATCCCTACCTCAGAGCAAGGGGAAGCAAGCAGTAATTATGACTTTCTGCATCAAAATTCATTCTCTGGCCTGCCCTTGGGGCTGTGGAGCTATGTACTTCCCCTTAAAATCAGTGCAGATTGCAGTTTTATGATTTATAATCCATTGTCAGCTAATAATTAGTGAATGTCTGTATAAGTCAAAACACATAAAGAGTAAATAAGTTAGTTTCTGGACTTGGATGATTGCCTTGAAAACCATAGATCTGGCTTCGTTATTAAAGAAAGGATGATCCACTGGTTTGGAAGCTAGCTTGATACTTGGGAGAGAAAGGGTCAATTCCTTACTTTGCCACAGAGTTCATGTATGACCTTGGGGAAGTCACTTAGCCTTTCCATGTCTCAGTTCCACTATCTGTAGAATGGGAATTAAAAGCACTGCCCTGCCTCATAGGGGTGTTGTGATGATTAAAAACTGCAAAAATTGTGAAGTGCTGAGATAGCATGGTGATGGGGGACCGATAAGTTCCCAAAATAGATACATAAAAACTGATCTTGAATACATTTATTTTCATGCAAATGTGGTCAATTTTCAAAATAAAAACTAAAAAGCACTTTACATGCAATGGATCTGTACCAAAATCTTGAACACTGGAAGTTGGCATTGATCAACATGTTTTGAAAGAAACTTTCTTGCTGAAAACTGGCCTTTTGTTTAAATTGAAAATTTCACAGAAATATTGATTTTGATTATTGTAAAAAAAAATTCCTTTAACCCCTCATATTAAGTGGAAAAATTGAAAAAAAGAAAAGAGATGAAAAGGGAAAATTAAAACATTTGCAAAAGATTTCATTTTTTTGAAAAACTTGATAAACTGGAAAAATATTTCATCGGTCAACTCTGCTAATAATGTTTACAAGGGAGATATTTGATGAGCTAGTTAGTAGGTAGCAGAAATGGTATACTCCTTCTCCTAGCTTTGTGACATTCTTGCTAAGAACAGAGACTTCAACATCTTTAACATATATTTTCCTTGTATTTATTCTTTCAATATTTGTTGGAAGCTCCGGTCCCAGTAATTCTAGGTCACAGTAAAAAGATGTATATACAATAAACAAACCTATGGAAAGTTCCCAGTAGAGCTGACTTCCTTTATTAATCACTAAATCAACTTAGATTAAAAAGATATGAAAGCTAGCATAATACATTAAAAAAACCCAACCTTCTTTGGCAAATCCTCACCCTTAACCTATTCTCCAGAGCTGGTCAGGAATTGTATTGTTCCCCCCTTTAGAAAATGTTGACAAAAAAAAAAAAGTTGTAACTTTTGACTTTTTTCAGTGAAATACTGAAAATGAACATTTTGGGTTGAAAACTGAAAATTTTGATTTGGAAATACCACCATAGTGCATTAGGAGAGTTGTGTTTTGAATGTCCCCATTATTCATTATGCCCCCCACTAGTGACCAGCCTACACATCACCCACAATGCGCCATGGTCTCCCCTCTTGCTGAGTCTCTGTGGTGCACCCTGGGAGATGTACAAGTCTTGGGGTATTTGGTTTTTCAATGAGAAATTTTCTGTGGAAAGGTGACACTTTTGCAAAAGCTTTTGTTTAGCCAAAATCCCAATTTTCTGTCAAAAATCTGTTGACAGAAAAATTCAACCAGTCTGACCACCTTCATCCCCAAAACAAATGAGTTTTTCACAGCATTCCATAGCTAAACACATTTGTGCTCTACTGGTCAAGCAAAGATTGTTCCATTGTTGAGGCCCCTTTGCAAAAAAGAGGAAGCTGGTGTACTAAGTGCCTCCACTCATCATAGAATTATTGAATTGTCTCATTAGCACTGACCCCCCAGTTGGTAAGGCAACTCCCATCTTTTCATGTACTGTGTATTTGTACCTGCCTACTGTATTTTCCACTCCATGCATCCAGTGAAGTGGGTTTTAGCCCACAAAAGCTTATGCCCAGATAAATGTGTTAGTCTATAAGGTGCCACAAGGACTCCTCATTGTTTTTGCTGATACAGACTAACACGGCTACCACTCTGAAACTCATCATAGAGAGTGTCCCACAGGTAGCCAGGTTCTACACCTATAATAAATATATGGAGATATACCTATCTCATTGGGCTGGAAGGGACCTTGAAAGGTCATTGAGTCCAGTCCCCTGTCTTTACTAGCAGGACCAATTTTTTGCCCCAGATCCCTAAATGATCCCCTCAAGGATTGAGCTCACAACCGTGGGTTTAGCAGGCCAATGCTCAAACCACTGAGCTATCCCCGCCCCTAAATATAACACCTTAAAGTCGCTATAATTTTAGAGCATCACATTTAGTGGCTATCACTGTAATTTAAGATCATCCTCTAAACACTTGACAAAGACCCAAGAGATGCTTGGAGCAATTTTGAAAGAATGGGAGAGAGGGAAATACAGAAGAAGAGGAACATGGAGCGCAGAGAAGTGAGGCTGACAGCCAAAGGATTGAGAAGGAGAAGGGAGGGTGGGACAAACCAACCAATCAGCTGAGAGAAAAGAACACAATCTGCTACAATCAATGACATCCGAAGTGGTGACACTGCCTCCCTCTGTGGTTGCTCCTCTGGCTGATCTAGGGATATTCCTACTGTCTTGGTTACACTCCGGTGGGTTTTCCTGAGGCCTGGCACCCCTGAAGTCTGGTCCACAAAGCTTAACCTATCCCTGTCCTCCTGCTGCTACTAATGAAATGCTTGAATATCTGGTGTCTAAGTGAGCTTGAAATCAGGTCAAAATAATGTTATCCCTTTTGGCCTGAGCAGTTAGCCAATATTTGGGGTCTTACGGGTTGTTTCCAATAGGAGAGAAATTGGTGATGGAGGCAGGTATTTCTTCAGTGAAATCCTGTATATTTACAAATAATGTACACACGAGTCCTATTTTCTAGAACACCTCAGGAATCAAACAACAGGAGGTAGTTTCTTTGCTCACAGTTCCAAGCGTCTTTCCAGCCGGCACCCAGCCCCAAAAGCAGTCTCCCTTGGCTTTCTCTGAGCCATGTTTCCAGTCCTTGTCTGCTGGGTCACCTCTTTCTGCCTGATCGCTGTCTGCTTCTGTTTCTGCTCTCAGGCATACACACCTCCCATTAAATAATATCCAGCAAAACCCCTCTACCCACATAGCTCTGTTTTTCACTGAGTTTATATATGGCCTGTGTTAAGGGAAGTGACTTCTATTGTTTTACTCCTAAAAGGAGTACAACTGCTTCTTACATTTATCTTGAATGAAGAGCAGCTGTCATGCCCACCAGCTTCAATGAAGCTTTATCCAACCTCTCTCGTAACAATAAATTCATCCATCTCCATTTTATCTGGGAGACAATATAATATAATCATTGCATCATGAAGAGAATTTTGATTCAGCGGCATGAGGGGTGTATGAAATGCCTGTGCCCATAGAATTGAACAAGTCACCAAATCTGTACCTGCTTTCTGCCCCTGTGAGGCCTCCCAAAACTCACTGCCCTGTAGAGTGCAGCCTGAAAACAATTCCTTGGAGGGAGAAGGGAAAAGACAACCATTATTTCTGAGATGTGTTTATTTATGAGCGGAAGCATAGTACCCTATGGCAGCCAGTAACTTATGCATTGCTAATTTCCATACTTATGTGTGCCACCTCTGCCATTCACACACACATTGGCACGTCCCTGTGTTAGCTTTGCAATGCCACAGCCTTCGTATCTAAGCTGCAGAGCTTCCCTTAACTGTTCAAAAATGCCATATTTTTTTGCAGCTATTTCCAATACCAGCTGAATGTAAAATATGTTATTAAACATATGTTTTTGAGTCTTTGGGCCAGATTCTCATACCCTTACTCACATCAAATAGCAATGTCATGGCAGGAGCCACCAGAGGGCAGTGTTACTGTGAAACTGAGCCAGAAAGGGGTAAGCAACTAGCTGGCTAAATGACCCAAATTCAACCTTTAAAGACATATTAGAGAAGTACATAGATGGTAATTAGGGCCTTTCCTTATAAATAGCTAACAAAGCCATGTTAGATAGATTAGAACAGACATGGCCAAACCGTGGCTCACAGCCGCATGCGGCTCTTTTACAGTTAAGGTGAAGCTCCCAAAGCCCCCCATAGCTACCCCTTCTCCATCTACCAGAGTTGGAGGGGGTCTCAGGCCTTCAGTAGGAGCAGGGCTGAAATCCTGAGCCTTGGCAGATGCACCCTGGGGGGTTGGAGTCCCAAGCTCAGCGGGCACGTCCCGGCTCGTCTGAAGATTGTCGCATGTGGCTCGGAGGGTCAGTAAGTTTGGCTGCCCCTGGACTAGAGCTTTGAAATGTAAACTTGTATCATTAAGGAATTAGAAGAAGATACTGATTGTATTTGTCTGTGTTTACCTATATCTTGTTAATGTTAACAATGTAACCAGATTCAGAGATCAAAAGGGAATATTAGCAATTAGATGAACCATGTGGTGTAATAATATCATTGCCTTTAGTTCTCTTTTAAGTTTGTAGTAAACTATCTGTGAACCTTGGAATGTTTAATTGCCTTATGCTAATCAATGCAACTAATTACCTGTGTATACATAGGAAATAGGAATTGACTTCAAAGCCACTATGTATATTACCTATTCTTCACCCAAGGAATGCCCGCTGTGTTATCTGTGTCAGGAGGCTATCATAGCCTGCCAGAGATCTGTAAAAGAACTCTAGGGCCTGATCCTGTCATCTCAAGTCTGCTTGAACCTTATCAGGAGAGGTTTTGAGTTACAAGACTGAGGCCTCCAGCTCCAATCTGGATTACCCTGATATTTCTCATGGAAAAATTTACTTAGCCTCTGCACATGGACTGCATATTGGATTATAACCTATGGAATTGATTCTGAAAGAGCTTTTTGTAGCTCAGCATCTCACCATCTCTACTATGTATAATGGTCTTTAACCACAATAGCTCTCTTTTTTTTTAATAAAACTTAGATTAGTTAATAAGAATTGGCTATAAGTTTGTATTTGGATACAATCTGAAATATTCATTGACCTGGTAGGTAATGTGTCTGATCCCTTGGGATTGGAAGAATTTTATACATGGTGAACAAGATTTTACATAATCTTCACCATATTTGATTTAGCAGTCTGGGTGAGAGCCCAGGGCTGGATTGCTTAAGAGAATCTGTATTTTGGGGCTTCTTGGTAACCAGTAAGGTATTACAGAAACTGTTCTGTTACTGGCTTAGTAAATCTAAGTTTTAGTTTTAGTTTTGAGGGGTCCTCTGCTCCGTTCTTTGCAGTTTACCCTGGTTGAGCAATCTCAGTGTGGACCCTCCAGCATGCAAGCAAGTGCTCAGTCTTTGGAAGATATGTTTGCTATTAGTTTTGAAATGCTATTATCCTTCGGGAGAAGCTGTGGCAGACAGCAGTGAGTTTAGTCTCCGTTTTATTCTCTATATTTGGAGGCAATTCCTGGGACAGCATTACTTCCTGGGAATCAGGCAATGGTGTGTAGGCTGAGATTTCTAGGTTAGAGGACTGTCTGCTTGCTGTTTGTGACTGCCTCCGTTCCAAGTTGTATGTGCATGTATATGAACCAAGTTATACTGGGTGTATACTCAGGCTCTGCATCCTTGATTTCTCCTCCACTGGGAAGCTGACCCATGAGACTGCAGAAGTCTGCCACCATTTGAAAGTGCACCCTGGAAGACAGGGTAACAATACCTTTCTCCTTGACTAGTCCTATTGATTTCAAGTGCTCGCTATAGAAACATTACTGCAGAGCATCAGAATCTGGTTATTAGGACTAGATTGCCACACCCTTACTTTGCCATACAGGGAAATATGAGGCCTTCTGAGACTGACCACACAGGGCTACTCACCAATACTACCTGTGATCAAGTAGACAGGAGTCAGGGCTCCTCCCTTCCCTACATACCAGTGACCCCATCTAGAGCAGTGGTTTTCAAGCTTTTTTTCTGGGGACCCAGCTGAAGAAAATTGTTGATGCCTGCGACCCAGAGGAGCTGGGGATGAGGGGTTTGGGATGTGGGAGGGGCTCAGGGTTGGGGTGTGGGGTTGAGGGCTGTGGGGTGGAGCCAGGAATAAGGGGTTCAGGGTGTGGGAGGGGGCTCTGGGCTGAGGCAGGGGGTTGGGGAGCAGGAGGGGGTCAGGGTTCTGGGCTGGGGATGAGGGGTTTGGGGTTCAGGGGGTGCTCCAGGTTTGGGGGGGGTGCTCAGAGCTGGGGCAAGGGGTTGGGGTGTGGGAGGGGGTCAGGGCTCTGTGGTGGGGTTAGGGATGAGGGGTTTGGGGTTTAGGAGGGGCTCCAGGTTTGGAGTGGGGCTCAAGGCTGGAGCAAGGGGTTAGGGGTGGGAGGGGTTTTTTGTTTTATCTTAGGCCTTCTTTCCACTTAGAGGGGAAACAGATAAATCAGTGCAACTCCCAGGGAGAACTGATGCTGCATGTGAACATTTCTACACTACTTCTACATGGAAAGACTCAAAACAACAAGATCATGCCTAAAACTGGCCCAATGCAATCTCCTCCCTTCCTCACCCCCAGCCCTTATTTGTATTCCTGATATTGACTGTGTGTGATACTTGCACAGGTAAATGAGATGCACCACAATGCCCTCTGTTTCATTAGTGCAAAAATTCCTCTTGCCACCCACACACTGATATGCTGCTTTGCATATGGGGATATTTCTTAACAGGCCCATCTATTGCAGAAGAGAGCTCGTCTTGAAATGAGCCCCCCTTTCCCTTTACAGGGATTCTAAAATGATCCTTTCCTACAGCACAGCCCACAGGTTGCAAAGTGCAGGAGGAGACAGGTTTTTTTATGACTCAGGGAAGGATAATAGACATTTTGCTGAGGAGGCAGGAACAATGCCACTAGGGTTCACTGCTCACTAGCTTCCCAAAAGAGGATAAAGGTGGGTAGAGCAGTGCCCTCCATTTCAGCCACTAGTGGAACTGGCAGGGTACAGGGAAAAGGGGAGCTCCAGGTGAAAGGCTACTGGAGATACTACTGCAAGAGGGATTCTGGTTGATCAGTCAAAATTCCTTCTGGGGGACCCTACTGCAATGCAGTGGATCCAGCCAAACTACTGGTTTAAAAAACAACAACAAAACAACGTATAAATCGGGCCCATAGGTAGAAAAATTGTATTACCGTAGCATTGTTATGCCGACACATGCATATTTCAAATGTGAAATGCTTTTTAATTCAATTTAATTAGCCATGCTACAGCTTAAAGTTGCTTGGTACATAACAAAGTCAGACAGCTTCGGAATTATCAAGTCCCTAGATATTGCCTCAGCCAAGCCCAAAACAACTCACTCGTCACAGAAAATCACATACCATAGCGGGCACTAAATAGGTATTTTGAGGGATTATTACTGCAGATAGCGTAAAGGGAGAAGGGAGAAACAATTTGCACAAGGGAGTAGAATTTGTCAGTTTTTTAGAATGCTTGTTATTGTTCAGAGAGCTTAGCATTTTAACTACTGGCTTTTTGTATCTTCTTCTCCTATTGTGAATCCTGGTAAATGTGTTTTGTTAAATAGCCTTTTATCCTGTCTCAAAAACAAAATAATAAAAAAAACCCACCACCACACACTTTTGGAAAGCAAATACTGTAGCCTGTATCTTGCCAGAAATAGAGGTTTCAGTCCTCAACAATGCTTTAATCTAATATAGGTTTTTAGATTATCTCATGAGACATTTAGCAATAATTTTATATAGCGATATAGAGTCCTTGTCAATAAAGCTTTACGTTTTACTGACATATGTTCCAGTGCAATATGGTTTCCTTTTATTAGAAAATGCCATGAATTGTTTCCTTCTTGGCAGAAAAGTATCTTGAGATACATTAACAAGGTCAAAAAAAAAAGATGGAAACAAACATACAAACAAATAAAAGAAGCAAAAAAGTTACTTCACAAAGAGGAAAATGGTGACTAAGTAATAATATTACAGCAGAGCTGTATATAATCTAAATAAAAACCTTAAAATAACTCAAAAATGTTGCGTATTTTACCTTGTTAATTTTAATAGCTCTCATTTCCCGGGTGACACAGTGCAGTCACCTACTAGTTGTAGAGTCATCTTTTTAGGTTGTGCCTAAAGAAGTGGAAATTTGGGGTTAGATCCTCAGCTAGTGTAAACTGACACAGGCTCCTTTCAAACCAATGGAGCTATGTTGGTTTACAGCAGCTGGGGAGCTAAGGCATGCTGCTAATAGAGAAGCTACAATTGACTCTCGATAGCTAGCTCGTAAAATCATAGGTGACAGAGTCACTATGATTAAGCAGTTTGTGAAGATTTGTTTCCTGAAGTAAATGTTCCTGGAGGTAGGTTCCCTCTGACAGATGGCTCTGTGCAGGGCCGGCTCTGGCTTTTTTGCTGCCCCAGGCAAAAAAGCCTCCCCCCCCAGGCACGGCAGGGGAGGGCGCTGAGCCCGGCCTCGGGCCGCTCTCCCCGACTGGCCGGAGCGCCGGGGGAGGGAGGGCGGCGAGCCCGCCGCGGCTCCGCTGGCAGCCGGAGCCCCGGGAGGAGGGCGGCGAGCCCGGCCGGTGCTCCGCTCTCCCCGGCGGCCAGAGCGCCGGGAGGAGGGCGGCGAGCCTACTGCAGCTCCGCTTTCCCAGGCGGCCGGAGCCGGAGCACCACGCCGCGCTGCCCTCCTCCAGGTGCCGCCCCAAGCACAAGCTTGGTGGGCTGGTGCCTGGAGCCGGCCCTGGCTGTGTCTTACATCAGGGACTCAGAACAGAAAAGTCAGTGGTTTGTTGCCTCTTTCAAGGTATGTGCTTGGTGAGGCCTGATAATGGAGGAGCTATACATGGAGTTATGGAAGCCAGGTGGTGTGTGTTAGAGGGTACATCTACACTGCAAAAATAGATCCATGGCAGCGAGTCTCAGAGCCTGGGTCAACTGACTTGGGCTTGCGGATCTCATGCTACGGGGCTAAAAAGAGCAGCAGAGAGGTCTGGGTTTCAGAGCCCAGGCTCTAGCCTGAGCCCAAACATCAACACCGCTATTTGTAGCATGAGCTCTGTAAGCCCGAATTGGTTGACCTGGGTTCTGAGACTTGCTGCCGTGGGTCTTTTTTTTTTTTTTTTTTGAAGTGTTGACATCCCCCGAGGTTAGAATCTGTCACAAAAAGGTTAGGCCTTATCTATTTGGCATGTGTTAGGGTGATCCAGTGGTATTTAATGAGTTTGAAACACATTTAGACATTCATAGTGTTTATCATCTTCTGTGCTTTTGAAATGGTATCAGTTAAAACACCTTGTACTCTTAAAAAAAAAGACTAGAAGGTGAATTCCCCACCTTTTGCCTTTCTGAAAACTGCTGCCACAACATCTTTGTTGCACTTTGTGCAAAAATAGATCTGTGCAGAAATAGGGCTTGTGTTGTTATATTGAAGATCCAAATATGAATATTTTTTGTTCGTTAAACCAGGGTTCCTCGAACCTGTGAGGCTGGCAGACACTTGGGTGAAGAAGCAGGTTACAGGAAAATAATAAATATCTTTGTTGTCTGGGTACCCATATCCTAGGGCCTTTGGGCATGTTAAATGATATGGTCTGGATCCTCAGCGGGTATAAATCATCATACTTCTATTGAGGTCAATTGGCATAGATCTTTTATCAATGGAGATGTGTGCATTACTCACTGTGATATGCAGGAATGGTAAGAAGAAGTTGAACCTCATTTCTTGATCCCAGCCAACTGATGTGGTTCAGGATTACAGTGGCTACGGTTACACATACAAGTGGCCTAGTCATTAGTGAGTTCTCCAGACCACCCCAGGCAAGCAGCAATAAATCTTCATCATACCTTTATGGATGCTGTTTATCCCACATGTGCTATAGGGAAAAGCTACTTTTGGGAATGTTTGAGAGTTCTGATCTTTCTTCTTGTGGCTATTTGTTGTATCCTGCCAAAGGAAAAGGCAGGTGCCCTAGACCTCCATCACATAATGGGATTTAGGTGGGCAAACCCTTACATTCATCCAGCATCCCACTGAAATCAACTGGAATCTGACTCTACAGCTGTAAGAATTGTCCGGATGGATCCCTTTACAGGATGGAAGCCAACTCTGAAGGCTTCAGAGGGAACTATGAAAACTTAGGCAAGCATTGTTTTAGTGAACAGCACACTGGACTGGGAATTGGGAGATTTGGCTTCTAGTCCTAGCTCTACCATTGACCTGCTATGTCCCTCTTCCACCCTCTGTCTCTATTCAGACTGTAAGCTCTTTGGGGCAGGGACTGTCTCTCAATATGTGTTTGTACAGCCCTTAGAATCAAGGGTCCACAGTTATGGTTGGGATCCCACTAGACACCAATGCAATACAAATAATAATTCTCAAAATGAACATGAGTCCTCTTTATTTTGATCTCATTGGCTGTATCATTTCTACTGTGGAGTCAACAATGCATGTCGTATCTACTGAATTATTAGAATCGAATGTTCAGTATTTACCCATTCACATGTTTTAAAAAGTTTCTTAGGTAGACCATGTCCCCTAGCGGACACTGTGCCTGTACATTATAAAAAATACATCCATCAACTTTATGCAAGAAGTTTACAAAAGAAAAGGTGTGGAATTATCAATTTGTCCTAAATGCATTCATCACATTGGCAGCAGAATAAAATCAGTTGAAGGACAACATATGGCCAAGTCATCTAGAACACGCACAAATTATATTAACCAAACCAGAAGTATAAATAATAGCAGCATCTAGGGCAGAGTGATGCTACACGTTAGTTATGGGGATTCCCAAAGTGACTTGCTGGGTTGCGTGAAAGAGTCAGTGACATTTGAAAGACTGAAAATGAGGTGTGTTCAATCTCTGTGGTAACTTGTACAATTTATAGAGTTTGGGGAAGGTTTTATTGTTGTTGTTTTCCTGTTGCGTCTTGTGTTGTTGTTGTTGTTGGTTTGTTTGTTTGGCTTGAAAATTGCCCCAATTTTTAGAGTCAAATGGATCAATGTTCATTCAAAATCAAAGAATCATAGAGCTGGAAGGGACCTTGAGAGGTCATCTAGTCCAGTCCCCTGCACTTGTGGCAGGACTAATTATCTAGACTATTCCTGACAGGTGTTTGTCTAACCTGATTTTAAAAATCTCCAATGATGAAGATTCCACAACCTCCTGAGGCAATTTATTCCAGTGCTTAACCACCCTAAAAGTTAGGAAGTTTTTCCTAATGTCCAACCTAAACCTCCCTTGCTGCAATTTAAGCCCATTCCTTCTTGTCCTATCCTCAGAGGTGAAGAAAAATAATTTTTCTTCCTCCTCCTTGTAACAACCTTTTATATACTTGAAAACTGTTATCATGTCCCCTCTCAGTCTTCTCTTTTCCAGACTAAATAAACTGAATGTTCTCAATCTTCCCTCATAGGTCATGTTTTCTAGACCTTTAATAATTTTTGTCATTCTTCTCTGGACTCTCCAATTTGTCCACATCTTTTCTGAAATGTGGCGCCCAGAACTGGACACAATACTCCAGTTGAGGCCTAATCAGTCCGGAGTAGAGCGGAAGAATTACTTCTCATGTCTTGCTTACAACTCTCTTGCTAATACATCCCAGAATGATGCAAAAGCACAATTGTGGAGTTATGCACCAGCCAAAGGCAGCTGCAGGTGATTCCCCCCACTTTCTGCAGATGTCCTTTTATTTTGTGCAATAGATCCACTGCAGTCAACAAGCCCCGTGGGAAAAAGGGAGGTGGCCAGGGGGTGGTGCATGGAGCAGGGCAGGAACCACTCTAAAGAAATACAGTAAAATGGGAGCAAAGCTGATGCCACATACAACAGCATAAACTACATCTGTGGGCTGTAGTGTTACCTCTCTTTTTTCTACTCCTATGGTTCACTCTACAGCATAATTGATCTGGCAGCCAATGACTGCACTGCTATAGATATGACCATATTACCAGGACTGGTTAGGGGAAGAGTGAAAAGTGCATCTCTGTCTCACTGATTATGTATTTTTTTCTGCATTGAGGTACGCCCTCCATACCCAGGTGTTTCATTCCTGCACAGATTACAATATGAGTTAGAAGTCTACTTGAACCTAAGTACAGTAGAACTTCAGAGTTATGAACACAAGAGTTACAAACTGACCCATCAACCACACAGATCATTTGGAACTGGAAGTACGCAATCTGGCAGCAGCAGAGACAAAAAAGAAAAAAAAAATACAGTAAAGTACTGTGTTACACGTAAACTACCACAAATATAAAGGGAAAGCAGCTTTTTTCTTCTGCTTATTAATATTTCAAAGCTGTATTAAGTCAATGTTCAGTTGTAAACTTTTGAAAGAAAAACCATAACATTTGGTTCAGAGTTACGAACAACCTCCATTCCCAAGGTTCTACTGTACCTTTGAACACATTGCCCTGAGTGACAATAAACATGAATCTTGTAATGTTATATTTAGAGTCAATTTTGAGAGCATGACATTGTTGAATGGTGCCTGTAATATTAGACAATATAGGCAAAATAAGAAAATTGATGATTTTTCTGGAAGGACTGAGGCTCTGGTGCCACAAAGACTTAACACTTGTGCATGGAGTAGTCCCATATATAGATTTTAAGGCTAGAAAGGATATCATCTAGTCTGAACTTCCTATATAAGTCAGACCATAGAATTTCATCCAGCAAATCATGCATTGAGCCCATAACTTCTGGTTGAGCTAAGGCATAGCTTTTAGACAGAAGTCACTGCAGTCAATGGCACTACCTTACACTGAGTGAAGTTAAGCACATGCTTAAGCCTTTTGCAAGATTCAGACTTAAAGTTATAAGGATTGCCAGATAAAGAAGTTCTTTAGGACAGAGTGTCTAAACATTTAATGACTATCTTACAGATTTTTGCCATGTGTTCATATTTCTTATTGTCATTTTTTTCCTATTGTGCTGCTACTGTTATTAGCCAGTTCACATGCATTGCACCTTTAGATTTATCAGTCATCTAAATGTGATGTATATTGTCTCAGGAAACTTCTTTTTTTAAAGTATGCTTTAACAGCAAATTTCACATTTGTAATTAATGTTTTGATAGAACATACATATAGTAAGATTTAAAGATTCCTGCTGGGCTTCATTACAAAGTACAGAGGACTTTGAAAAATTGATCTTTCTGCATTAAAATCATGACATATTATTTGGAGCAGCTTTAACAAATTCTTGAAGTTAAGCTTATTGTATTTCACAGACAGTAGAGATGAGACCAAGTTTAATACAGTAGTTGGAATCTAGGGGAGAAATCTTGCCTCAAACTCCCATTGATGTCTCTGAGGCCAGGATTTCCACCATGCAGGGGTGATAATAGTTGTGTTTTGGTCTTGTTGTGGCCATCAGCAGGGTGCTGGAAACTAGAATAATCAATTAGCACAGACCCCATATGATGACTAGCAATTCTGTAGCCCCGATTCCCCTCTACTTCATTGGATTTACTCTTGTTTTACATTGAGGTGGAGTGGAGAACCAGCACTGAGTGTGGGTGCATCTTGGATACTTCAAGTCCTAGATCTCCAAGAAACATCTTCTTACCTTAAGCACCCCCATTTCACCCAAACCTTGGAAACTCCCCTCCCTAACCTGATTAATATCTGCCTCCAGAGGCCTAATGATCTCACAGTCTCTTTGATGGGGGGTTGCATCAAATAAAAGGAAAATTGTTGAAAACAAATTGTTGGAAAATCCTCTCCCGAGAAAAGGCCATTTTTCAATGAAAACATTTTTAAGGATTTCTTCAATTCTAATATGCAGCTAATTAAAGATCAATGAGTCATATACACCTGAGACGGAAGCCCACAGAAGTCACTGGAGTTCCACAAGGACCATATTCTGATCTCATTGGTGTTGCTGTAGGAATAAATGAGAATACAATGCCACTCAGTTCATTGAACAGAGATCCTACACCAGTGGTTTTCAACCTTTTTAAATTGTGAACCCCTAAACAATTTTGAAATCCTGACCTATTGTATTATTTTTGCAGACAAGATGACTCATACAGAGTGTCTCATGACATCCTTTTTTGTGTGGAACAGGAACTATGTGGGGTTCATCTGTCTCCCTGCCACTCTCCCACTTCTCCTTCCTTCCTTCCCCACTTGTTCGCAGCAGGGAGAACTGGGCAAATACTTTCCTGACTGCACCAGACTCACAATTTGAACAGGGTCAAGTGAAGCTGTGAAGGTCTAGCCATATGTGCCAACTTCTGCCTTCAGCAACTCCAGTTCACGTACCTCCTTTGAAGCTAGTGGAGTCTGCCAGATTTACACGGGTGTAACAAGATGAATTTGACCCTTGATGAGCTTTTTAATTTAGGTTTTAAGATCCTCAGGGCAGGAGTGGTCTCCCATTATATGCCTGTACGGTGCCTGCCACTACAGGGTCCCATTCTCCATTGGCCCCTATGTGCTACCGTGCTCAACAAGATAAATAATCAGTAGTAAGAGCATATCGTCAGAACTGGGACCGGCACTCTGCCATAAAGGACAGCTGGGAACATTAGGGCAAATTACCACAGCAGAAACTGCACAGCTCCCTTTGACCAGGCCAGATTTACACATGTAGAGGGCTACATTAGCTGTCCCTATTCCACCATGACCCCAACTTGCTTCTTGTGGACAGAACAGGAAGGGTTACATTATTGGGCCACCACTCCTGACTCTAAGGCAGCGACGGGCAAACTTTTTGGCCTGAGGGCCGCATCGGGTTTCAGAAATTGTATGGAGGGCCAGTTAGAGGAGGGGGGAGTAGCTCGGCCTCCACCCCCTATCCACGCCCCCCCCGGACTCCTGCCCCATCCAACCACCCCCGTTCCCTGACAGCGCCTCCCCCCCCGGACCTCTGCCCCATCTAACCACCCCTTCTCCCTGTCCCTTCTGACTGACCCAGGAACCCCTGCCCCTTACTGCCCCCCGCTGCCCCATCCAACCCCCCACTCCTTCCTAACTGCCTCTCTGGGACCCCTGCCTCCATTCAACCTCCTCTGTTCCATGCCCTCTGACTGCCCCGACCCCTATCCACACCCACACCCCCAGCCACCCCCCAAACTCCCCTGCCTCCTTACCACGCTGCCTGGAGCACCGGTGGCTGGCGGTGCTACAGCTGCGCCGCCCGCCTGGAGCCAGCCATTCCGTCGCCACCGCACAGCACAGAGCACTGGGTCAGGCCGGGCTCTGCAACTGTGCTGCCCCAGGAGCTCACAGCCCCGCCACCCAGATCATTGCGCCGGTGGCAGAGCGAGCTTAGGCTGCGGAGGAGGGGGGACAGCAGGGGAGGGGCCAGGGGGCTAGCCTCCTGGGCCAGGAACTCAGGGGCCGGGCAGGAGGGTCCCGCAGGCCGTAGTTTGCCCACCTCTGCACTAAGGGCTGACAGAACCTGGCGAGACCCAAATATATTGTACATATGAGAAAATTGATACCACAGTCGCAACTTTATTCTGGAGAACTTCAACTGCAGCAATAATGTGTCATTAGCACCAAGTATCAGCTCCTGACGCTGCCAATCAGGGATGAATCCACCTGGGCTATTAATAACCTGCAAAATGTAAGAGCGCTCTTTGCATCAGGCTGTAGAGGATGGGCTATGATTAGGAAGCACCTGTGCGCACCGCCGCCTTCATTTTGCACCAGCACAATTGCAACAAATTATACCATAGATGAACACTTGATTCACTATTACACCTTGACATCATTTTAAAGATTCTTTTCCCCTGTAACTCAGAAGCAAATGTTATTCAGAGACAACGGAGAAAAGATAGAATGAGACCAGCACTGGGGAAGAGAGGGGGAGCTAGAGAGGTTTGATATATGAGGGAAAGCAATAAAATGTAATGGGCCTAACCCAGTGAGGTGCAGTGTGCCCTGAATATGCCTCACCTCTATGGGATTCACACAGTGCCTTGCAGGATTTGGCCTTAGATTAGAAAAAATAATATAAAACACATCTATCCATAACTATATATGCACACCTCTGTTGTCTCTTGCTTTATAGTCAGATTGTAAGCCCCTCGGGGCAGGGAGCAGCTTTGTGTGCTGTGTTGTACAGCATCTTGCACAATGAAGTGCTGGTCGATGACTCGGGCTCATCGGCATTACAGTAATACAAATAATAACTATATACTCTGCATGAACTAGACCTAGACATTGTTCCTAGCCATGGTGGTGTCGCTCCAGGAAAAGATTTATGACAGAGTTACACATCCTTCCCTTATGCCACCCCCTGCTCAGCGAGGAAGTCATGTGCTACTGCCCCATACCATTAGCAGTGTATTTCCCCCTCCTGATTGGCTCAGATCAGTCAGCTCACAACTTGAGGTGGAAGTGCTTCACTCATTCCCACCTCCTCCCCTCCCAGTAGAATAGCAGCATCCCTGTTATTACCTCCATGTAATGCAGGGCTGGCATTGTGGTTGCCTGTGAAAAGTTGTGAACGGGGCACTTTTCACCTCCGCATCCCTTTGCATTAGCACACAGGGCAGAGACAATATTGCTTCAGATTTATAACCTTTCTACTGAAGTTCCCTCTGTATTATTTCCATACCACCACCACCACCCCCTACTGGCTACATTACATAATTTCTCTGCTTCTCTGAGAAACATTTACTACTGGGTTATGGAACAGCATGTTAAAAAGGGGCCTGTGATAAAAATATTAACTGGATGCACAAGTGAGAAAAACGATGATGCCCTAAGGAGCATATATCTCACTGCTGCTACCTCCCAGGAGACCAGTGCGGACTAGTAAATTGGGCATTGGCCTGGGAGTCAGGAGACCTGTGGTCTATTAATCTTGGTCATTACTCTGCTGTGTGACGCTAACCAAATGACTTCACCTCCGTTTCCCCTGCTGACCTTTATTTACCTTGTCCATAGGGATTGTAAGCTCTTTGGGGGCCTGAGAAAAAAATCAGAATGTGATTGTGTAACTAAAGACGGTCTCTCTCATAATGTATATGCACAAGGGTGTTGAATTACACAGGCAATCTGTCCTACTCTCCCCCTCCAGACTCCCCATCCAAGTCCAAATCTCCCCCACCACTCCCACAACCACTCCCAATCCCATTCGCTTAGCCCAACCATTCCAAGTGTCACCTGCACTATTCCCTAGATTGTCTAGTCCAGTCTCCTCACCCAGTCAGTCCCACTTCCTCCCTCCCAGATCTTTGCCTGATCCATCTCCTGCCCCCATTGGCTCCTACTCCCAGTTCCTCTCCTCAAGCTTCACCTCCATTTTCAGTGTCCCTCCCACCTCACTGTCCCAGTCTCTTTGTCAATCAGTCCCAGTTCTTCCTCCACACCCTGTCTCCTCATCAGATTTGTCTCTCCTTTCTCCACCTCCTTCCCCTTGGCCCAGTGGTTCTTAATCCAAATTCCTTCTCCAGCCAGACCCAACTTCATACCTGGTTCTTCCCCCCTCTCCATTCCCAAAATCAGATTAAGAAAGCAAGAAAACAGACTGGAATGTATTTTTAATGGACTAAAAAAAAATCTGAAATATTCTTGTTCCATCGCTAGATAGATAATTGTGGGGGGAGTGTGGAGAAGAAAGGAAAGTAAAGCATTCACTACTAACTGACTGTTCTAGCAACTTAAAGTCCTTGGAAAAGAGCTGATCTTTATCAGCTCTTCAGCTACTGCATTGCATTGTGCTCTGAGTTCATGTTTCACATGCTGTTCACGTTCTCCGTATGGATTTTAGTGAAGTAACAGCATCAGAGGCAAAAGGATAATCACCATTAGTAGTCATTTCCTCTTCTATGCCAGAGTACTATGTTCTTCATGATCTTTTCACCCTATTGTGACACTCAGCTGTATAGAGGATAAATAAAACACTGAACACTTGAGTATACACTCTAGGGAATGAGGGGGTAAACTAACAGGTCTTCTTGCACTGCTAAAATATATGATTCTGCATTGCTTCCCATGTTAAATTAGGCAATATGTCCTTGATGTACACAGAATATGAGTTAACTGTAAGGGTCACACATGAGGTTCAGGTTTTGAATTCACATTCAAAAGATCAAAAGATGTTCAATTGAACTATCCAGTACTTTGAATCTGCAAGCAAAAAAAAAAATCACTCTGGGAATCTTATAAAAATAGGCTAGGGTGACCAGATGATATCTCGAAAATATCGGGACCACCACAGGGGGAGTGCCTTTTCAGTTGTTTACACTCACCTGTCCGGAACTTCGGCGGGCGGGTCCTTCAGTCGCTGATAGTCTTCGGTGGCATTTCAGCGGCGGGTAATAAACCTTGCCGCCAAAGAAAGAAGTACCCACCGCCGAAATGCCGCCGAAGACCATCAGCGACTGAAGGACCCGCTGCCGAAGTGCCGCCGAGACACTCACCTGGCACATCTGGGTAACAATTCAAAAGGCACTCCCCCTGCCTGTCACTGCCACAAAAAGGGAAAGAAAAGGAAGAAAAAAAAAGCGCCCGAAACAAAATATCGGGACAAATGGCGTGCTGGCCGTACTTCAGTCGGGACGCGGGACAAATTGCTCCATATCAGGGCGTCTGGTCACCCTAAAACAAGCTCTTATAAAATTGCTTATACTCCTGCTTTTGGTCACAGCTGGAAATCCAACAAGAACAATGTCTCTCACAGAGTCTGGGCATTTTCATTCCTTGTCCTGTCCAACAACTAGAAGTAAAAAGACATTATATTTCAAAACCTCAGAAAACGTTTGGTTTGAGTTCAATTCTAAAATTGGGCCATTGTTTGGGGCATTATTGTATCTGAACCAGAAAGCGTATCCTTAGTACAAACTTGTTGGGGCCTCATTTAGCTAGCCATTATACCAACACATAGGTGGAATATTTCAAAGGCAATTAATAGGAATTAGGCATGCAGTATATTGAAAATTGTATTGGACGAGGTGTGGTGCATGCTTTCAGAATTCTTAAAAGAGCAACACTCTGATGCGGAAACTAGAGAACCTGAACCACCAAAAAAAGAAAATCAACCTTCTGCTGGTGGCATTTGACTCAGATGATGAAAATGAACCTGGGTCGGTCCACTCTGCTTTGGATTGTTATTGAGCAGAACCCGTCATCAGCATGGACGCATGTCCTCTGGAATGGTGGTTGAAGCATGAAGGGACATATGAATCTTTAGTGCATCTGGTACGTAGATTTCTTGTGACACTGGCTACAACAGTGTCATGTGAATGCCTGTTCTCACTTTCAGATGACATTGTAAACAAGAAGTGGGCAGCATTATCTCCTGCAAATTGTAACCAAACTTGTTTGTCTGAGTGATTGGCTGAACAAGAAGTAGGATTGAGTGGACTTGTAGGCTCTAAAGTTTTACATTCTTTTATTTTGAATGCAGGGGGTTTTTTGTACATAATTCTACATTTGTAACTTCAACATTCATGATAAGAGATTGTACTCCAGTACTTGTATTAGGTGAATTGAAAAATACTATTTCTTTTGTTTTTTACAGTGCAAATATTTGTAATAAAAATAAATATAAAGTACACTTTGTATTCTATGTTGTAATTGAAATCAATATATTTGAAAATGTAGAAAAAAAATCCAAAATATTTAAATAAATGGTATTCTATTGTTGTGCGATTAATCGTGATTATATTTTTTAATTGCTCGAACAGCCCTAATTAAAATTTTAAGCTATTGCTTTAAATTCTCTGATTTTTTCCTGATCCTACTTGCAGACTAGAGTACTCTGTAAGGAATTATGTATCTATGTGTAGCAGCAGTCACACTGCAAAGAGCTAGTCTACTGCAGGGTGGCCTCTCTGCTTTTGGGAGCAGACGGTTTTTTCTTTCTCTGTTTTTTGTTCTTGTGTGTTAAGGTTATGGATTTTAAGAAATAAAGCAGTGTTATGTTGTAACCTTCTAAAGAGTATTCCAATTTTTTATCTAAGTTCTCTGTTTGTATGCTGTAGACATGGCATAAGGTGCACAATTCTTGTGGATTTTCAATAGTGTTTGGACATCTAACGCCCTTAAACTCCTTTGAAAAAATCAGCTGTAGTAAGAGACAGTCCTTAGCCCACAATGATTGGTTAAATAGATAAAACAAGGTGAGAAAAAGGAAACATTATTTATCCCCGTTTTCCAAATGGTAAATTGAGGCACAGAGAGATTAAATGACTTGGCCAAGGTCACTTAGGTTGTGTATCTTCCCTAAAAAAAAAAGAACATACATTTTCAAGCAAAAACAAGTCCAGGAAGATTGTGGCAGAGCCAAAATTTGAATCTGATCTCTGAAGTCACAGTCAAATGCCTTAACCACAAGGCCACCCTAGATAGAATAATTAGGATAGGCATTTTGGTTCTCATTTTAGCACTATCAACTTGTAGATTCACCTAGTGGCCAATGATGTGCACTGGCCTTGGAATGCATCATATGCATGCCCTATAGTTATTTGAAAAGCCCCATTAAATATTACAGCTGAGATTTTTCTAAGCAAATTATGAAATTTGGATGTCCAATTCCATTAATTTTAAGAGATTTGGACACCCGTTTGTGTATACGAAACTCTCTAATAGAAACCTAAAAGAAGTTAGAGATGAAAAAGTTAGTCCTCTTCTGTGGAAAGAATTGAGTTATGATGGCACTGGGGATTTCCAGGGAAAAGGGGGGAAATTAGAGATGTTTCTTGTGATTTAACCACATGGGCAATATGTAAAAGTCTGCAAAAATCCCATTCCTTTTTTTCAGATGGAATAAATAATCAATATTTACAGTTAAAGGGTTACGCTTGTACCTACTGAGATCAGTTTATTTCAGTCAAAATTATGCTTGTTATGCTACCAGGAATGCATGCTAAGTTAAAAAAATTACATCCCCAAATCCATTTGTAATTCAAATGTGAAACTTTCAGCAAAACTGCAGTGCATCAATCAGAACAAACAACTCATCAAACCCAATAAACATGGCACGATCCCAGTCATGAAAAATGAGCTTTGCAACAGCTTATAATTAGCATGGGAATGACAGGCACATTCTAAACATTTCTGCACATATGGATAATTATGGAAGAACTATGACAGTAATGAATCAGCAAGCATATCCAACTTAAGGCAGTTCTAAGGTTTGGCTGCCTCTTAATGGATCTTAACATGCCATTTAATAATACAATGAAAACCTGATCACCCCAGAGTGACAGGGGTCTACCCGCAGAGAGAGACAAAATTAGAAAAAAAAACACCACTCAAGAGCAGTTCTAGGATTCAGGCCAGTACTCCAAAGTTTGGTTGTGTATTCAAAGCTTTTTCAAACCTCTTTATTCTGCATCGCATTAAATCAGTTTTTTTTTTTTAATGAGATTTTGGGCTTTACCATGGGGACAGACATTCTCCTTGAATTTGGGAATCAGAAGTGAAAAACAATATCTAAATATTGAATAACCTTAGAGAAGGTCAACAAGCTGCAGACTGAACTCTATCAGGAACCTCACTACACCAATATTATTAACCTAAGAGGCACTCAGATACCATAATGACGGGTACCATGATGACTGGTTTGCATTATGGTAGTGTCTAAGAGTTCAAATTGAGTTTGGGGCCTCATTGGCGTATGCATGAATGGAAGCAAATTATGAGTCTCAACCCCAAAGAGCTTACAATTTAAATAGATCACACAGATATAACTGTTAGAAAAAAGCAAGTGTTATTAACCCCACAGTTTACAGATGAAGAACGGAGGCACGGTTCTCTTGTTACTATTCTCCTGGCAGAAAACAGTAACACAAATAGCCCCACTGACTTCCATGGGATTGTTCTTCTTCTTATAATCTGTGCCTAAATTATTACTTATGGTCCCACAGAAAGTCTGTAGCAAAGTGGGGAATTGAACCCAGATCACCCAAATCCCAGTTAAGTGCCTTAACCATAAAAAACATCCTCCTGACAAACAACAGAGTCCAAAAACTGGACCCAAGTGTGGTTTTGCTTTAGAAACCGGCAAAGGACTTGTCTAGGGGTGAAAGGAGGTAACATTCTCTTTTGTACTGAACAGGTTCTCCCAGCTCTAGCTATAGACAAGAAAATACAGGAGTGAGCTGGCATCAATCATCCTTATAGATCTTTACTTTGTATTCATTGTTCTATTGATCTGTTTCAGCATTATTTCATAGGAAGATTGCAATAAAAGTCATTTCTTATTATGTCTCCATTTTAACTCATAAAACATGTCATACAATAGTTTTTGAGTGAAGGACAAGTTCCCTAAGGGAAAGAACAAAATCCTAGGTAAAAGCACTGTGATTTATTGATCTCTCCTTCAATAATAATGATTAAAATCTAACCCAAGCACTATTGCCTTACTAAATTATTCAGCTGTCTTCTCCCCTCACCTGCCATCCCAAGTGGATACACGCCAAAAAAAAAAAAAAAAGTTTGATGATAAAATGCAGAAACACTCTATGTTCTTTATGCAGTGAGCTGGGGTGATGTCATACAAACTCACGCACAAAACAATAAAGGCAGATGAAAAGAGGAGAAATACATAGGCCTAGTTATCTGTCGAGGGGGGAAACCCACATCATAAGTTCTGTGGTGGGAAGTAGTGCAAACTTGCTGAGATCTCCACAAGTTATTCCATTTGTTGGGGAAGGTTGGGGCACAGTTTTCTCTCCCCCTGCTGTGGAACAAGCAGTGTGTTCACCGTCCCTGGAACCTGTAGATCTCAGCAATTCAAATAGACCTTCAGGGATTCTGCTAGAGTCTCATAGTCCTCCATTAACTCAAGTGCCTTCAACTCATCCCGGCTCCCAGGAAGCATGGTTCCACCAGAGTCACATTGCTAAGGCACCTACAGGCTAGGACTGCTCTTGGGATATCCCAAACCACGAGGAGGAAATTCGCAGCATGGGCTGGGGGAGGGAACTGTTGCAAAGATACTGTAGGATTAAGGATATCAGAACCTGACACAAGATTGGAGCATGCAATTATTTTTTTTTCTTTCTTTCACCATCTCTTACTTTATACTTGAAAACCCTTCATGCAAAGGTTCTTAGCGAGGATGATATATATTGCAAGTTTACAGAGGCTAGAATTTGTTCACCAGATGGTCATCCTTGATGCCCAACATACTTATGCATATTACATCTCAGCACTATCTATTACCTCCCACTGGAAGTGAGAAACTATAACTCATCGGTAACCTTGCCATTACTATATTTTTATGGAGCCTCTTGTGGTCACGCTGGATGAAAACTGGAGATGAATGAACATTGCTACTGGCACAAAAGGTAACATTTCTACACAAAGACAAGATATATTGTACAGAATCACTGCATGTAACCATTCCCAAATTAGCTTCTATATTGCAGCCATAGCTACATAATTATATACCTGTATTGTTAGGAATACTTGTTTGTCAAGATGACATTGGCTGGTTCTGAATTAGACGTGTCAGTCATTTAGAGTTCGGTTTATGATTTATACTATTAGGATCTCAAGTTAAATTTCCAGCAAGATTTAAAAGAACTATATAAACTACTGAAAATGGGTAAACAAAATGGCATATAATCTTTTGCCAACTTTACAAACTATTTTTTTTTTAGTTTGAAAATCTAGGTGAAGTTTGCAAACCATTTTCCCTCCTCCTCCCACAATATCATTTTAATTATTTTTTTTTAACCAAGGGTGATTTTATATACATATATAAACACACACCAACCCATATACTCTAGAGTGGCATAAACTATTTATTAATTATACTCTCTGGTTTACTATATTTTTCGTAATATAAACACATGGTTTTGATAGAAGATTAGCTGCCATACTTGACAGATTCAGGCTAAAAGAGCCTCACACTGACTAACTAAAGAAAAAAAATCAATGCACAAGAGGTGTTTCTTCCCTTGTCCCCAGTTTGGTGTCATATTGTTCCTTTGTGTGTGTGTGTGTGTGTGTGTGCGCAGTTCCACTCTTCTTGAGCCATAAACACATGAATGGGACAAATTTAGACTTTCACTGTTTATATTACTGTGAAGTCCTATTCTTTCGGTGCTATCTTGAAATATTCAGCTTCATGCAATAATACATATCTCCTAAACAAGCCATGCTTAATTCCTCCATGAAAAAGCCATTTACACATTATCAGCGAACGCTTAATATAAAATCAACACACTATGTACCAAAGCTTCTGTAAAATAATCCCTACCCAAAAACTGTAACTGTGTTTAGCGTCGATTGTGATGGATGCTATAGAAATGTAGTAGATTCAGTTAGAAAGACAGATATTGAAAACATGAGGCACCATTTCCAGGTAAATGATCTTAGATCAGAAATGGAAACTCTGGAGTCCAATGCTAACAGAACACTTAACTTCCCTTTCACATACACAGCACTGCACAATATGAAAATGTTCTCCAAGCACAACCTTCACTGACCTTTAGGCCTGTCCAGAAATTGATTTCCACGGCCAACCAGACATTTCTAAAAGCCTCTTCTTTTGCTGTGATTGTGGTCTATCGCTAACTCTAAGCAGTGCCCTCCCCTTTAAATGGAAGATGGATGTAAGTTGTCCATACAAATGCCCAACCTGCATAGAATCTATTTGCCCAAACTACAACACCCTTTGTCTGCTAGCTGATTGCCAGACACTACAGGTCTTAACCAATTAGGGAGAGGGATTTATTATATGTGTACCCTGCAATGATTATAGGCAAGATAACAGAGATCCTTGTGACACAGGAGGTAAGCAACAACCACACCATGAGATAAAAGATAGTTCTTCCCTTGGCTAAACCAATAGCACGTGTGCTAAACTGAATTTATTCATTGCAGGCCATATTCTACATTGTGTTCAACAGGATAGCTAGTTTCAACTCAGGAAATGGTTATTTATTATGAATCATGACAAGACATAGGCTTCTCAAACCTAGTTTATGATGTTCACCGGGAATAACAGCTTCATACTCAAGATGTATCATCCTGATTTTTATGCTATAAATTTCCATCAAAAGTAGTTACTCATCCATCTTCAAGTAGCCTCTAAATGAAGACTTCCAAGCAGGAATGTACTGAGTGAGAGAGCTCCTCTGAGTATCCAAATAAAAATAGTAAGGATGCAGAGGTAGCTACTACTATACCTCTTTTTATGTCTGCTGCTCAATATTACCTCATCCCTTAGGATCTGCTTTCAAAACCAGCTCTAAAATGCATAAAACTGCAACTCAGATAGTCTGAGCACCAAACACAAACAGACAAGAGAAGAGAAATGTCAGCTAGGGAATTCCTAAGGGAGCACATGTAATTATCCAGAGTGAGAAGTCGGAAAGGAAGATATTGACAAAGCAGGACTTATTGAATTTAGGAGTAACTGGGCAGACAATGCTATTGACTCTCAATAAAGTTTTCACTCACGGCAAGATTTAATCTGTGAGAAAACCAATCTTAATGTAGAGGCATATTGTTTAATTGCTTTCCCAACAGAAAACCTTGAGGAAGAAGAAATAAAGTGAACATCTCAAGTTTGACACACTGAATGTAAGTTTGAGATAATCATAGAATCATAGAATCTCAGGGTTGGAAGGGACCTCAGGAGGTCATCTAGTCCAACCCCCTAATCTCATAAAGCTGCAGATAGTCATGACATAGCATGCTGATCTAGTGTTAGCAGTTGGACTGAGACCAAGGAATCTTAGATTCCATCCTGACACTTAATATTGTATATGTAGTTTGGACCATATTTTTCAAACTTAGATGCCTGACTTTAGCACGCCAGTCCATATGGCCTAATAAAATATCTAGATGTCATAAATTGTCTTTTCCTCCAGCTCCTCAAAAAGTCCAATTGTCATTCATTTCCCCACAAATGAAACCAGTGTTTTCATTCCCAGTTTTATTAACCATAACATCCTTAGGGGCTTAGAGAAAATGCATTTTTGGAATCTGAACAAAATAAAAATACAGATAGTGAGAAGAGGCTGACAAAACACAAATGGGTCTTTTAAAAGATAACAAATACCAGATATGAATAATATTTGTTAATACTCATAAGGACAGTTTATATATGCAAATACTAATAAAATAAAAAGTTAAAGGCTAGGTATTTACCCACATTATATAGGTAGTGTGAAGTTTAAATAAGGTTTGCAAGTTATCTCAGATTGTAGGAACTAGTTGAGTGCATATTATTGTTACTGAGGAAAATCCTGGAGTTTTTTCTTAGTTCTTACTCAGGGAAATAGTTATTGACTTTCATGAAAGTTTTATTATACAGTAGGGACTGAATAGAAACTGAATAAGTACTTCAGGATTTTTTCCACTATGTCTTATTCTTGCCTCTACTTGTTATGTATCAGATTAGACACAAAGAAAATTGAAGGCTTTTTGAATCAGAACAATCAATGCCAAAAGATTATTTCAGTCTTACTCCATTTTCTCCCAAAATGGTAAAAATTATTCAGAATATTATGCTCAAAATATAAGAAAAGTTGTAAATACGGTGTGGTTCTCCATATGAACAAGACCCTTAAATACTCCACCTCACTGATGATCAAAGTTAAAGAATAATATAAGCAATAATTAAAATAAATAAAATAGTTTCCATTATGGAGAACGAGGTCAGTGGTCGGGCTGGTTGAAAATTTTACATCAAAACAGTTTTTCAATGGAAAACTGGGTTTTTCACACAATGCATTTTTGTGAAAAGTGTCTGCTTTCCATAGAAAATTTTGGTTTTGCATAAAAAAAGGGAATGTCCCCAAACCAAAATATTGCAATTTGGATATGCTGCTTCCATGCTTCGTTCATTCCCTTTGGGGCACCTGGCATTGGCAGGTCGGAAGGCAGGATACTGGGCTAGATGGACCTTTGGTCTGACCCAGTATGGTCATTCTTATGTTCTTATGAGAGTTGTAGTCCAGTTGCCTAATGTCCCCAATTTCCTATATGGGTCAGCATCTTGGGCAGACTATGATTCCCATGATGCAAGAGGGGAGACTGTGGTACATCATGGAAAATGTAGTCTGACCAGGGAGCCTCGCATATGCCATGGAATGGGAACATGAGGCAGTTGAAGTGCAATTCTCCTGAAATACCCCAGAAGCATTTCCAAATCAAAATGCTTTCATTTGGGGCTGAATTTTTTTGGTTCTCAAGTTTTCACAGAAAAATCTACATTTGCCACAGCAAAACCTTTTTTTTCCCCAGCCACCTCGTCAATGGTATTATGAAAGGACAATGGACAGCATGCTGTAAGTATGTGGAAATAAAGAAAAAATCTTCTTCCCAGCTGTGTCACAGCAACTGAATTATTAAATAATAGTTAAATACGAAATCCACTGTAGCTAGAAGATGACAAAAAGGCTTTTAAGTTCCAAGTAGAAAATGGCTGGACATTGTTTTTGTGATCAATTGTCTCCTTTGAACTATATTTCTGAAAAAAAAAAAACACTGTTATCTGAGAGCAATAGTACTACTTTTATCAAAACCCAGTTAAACGGTTCGGTGCTGTATCTCTACCAGACTTACTCTCCTATGCAGTTAATTGTACAGTAGAATGTGTTTATGGATTAGACCTATGTGAAATTTAAATATTTGTAAAAATTAAAAAAAAAAAAAAAAAGAAAGAAAAGTCACGACTTGGGTTTGGGTTACAAACCCAAAATTCACCCCAATTTGTCTGAGTTTCAGGCAAACCTCAGAAAGGAAAGTTGGTCATCTAGTTAAGGCATTAGACTATAACGCAGGAGACTTCAGTTCAGTTCTCTACCCCATAATCCCTGTGTGTTATTGGGGAAATTACTTAATCTCTCGCTGCCCCTTGCCCTCTGTAAAATGGGGCTAATAATGCATCCAATTTTATTTTGGCTGTCTTATCCTGCTGACTGAGCAATACAACATCTAACATGCAACTCAATGGAATTTGTCTTGAATGCAATAAATGTGGAAGGCCTCAACCAATCAATTCCGAAGTTCCAGGAAATGGTCTAGGCATCAGTGGCTACAACCCTATTGATTTTGGTGCAAACTGGAATGCCAGAAAAGCCTTATTAACAGGAAAATCAGGGGTTTCAGGCTGCCTGCTGTTGCAGGCAGAAGAATCTCCCTGCTTCCCCCTGCTGCTGCATATATAGATCACAGGCAGCAGCTTAACGGTGCAGGGACACATTGTAATAATTATCTGTAGCATGGAGTATTGGACACAAGAATTACAGGGCGGGTGTGTAGAGGAATGGGCAAGAGTCGGGGAGAAGTAGCAGGGACATCTATGGGGGGATGGAATAGGTGGGATGCAAAGCAAGAAATAGCAGGGGAATAGGGGCTGGGAAGTGATGGTGGTGATGGAAGCAGGGACCTGTGGAGGTGGTGGAGGGAGTGGGTGTGTGGTGTGGAAAAAGGAACCTGGAGTGGGGTGAGTGGAGATGGGTAGGAGAAAGCTGGGACTTGGGAGTAGAGAAGGGATTAATGGAGATGGGGAATATGGGGGAACAGAGACCTGCCAGGGATGGGGCAGAAAATGCAGAAGCCTGGTATGGAAGGAGTGGGGAATGGGGACACAGAGCTCCTGGCATGAAGAAGGGGATGGGGGAAGTTCCAATGAGTTCCTGAAACAGGGGGAGAGGGAGGGATGTGAGGGATGGAGGGTGGAAATAGCCCCTGATGTGCGTTCAGCCTATAGCAGCTACGAAGTGCACAACTCCCTGGTCTCTGTAGAATTTAAGTTCTTCAGGGCAGGGACTCTCTTACTCGGTGTTTGTACAGTGCCTGTTGCAATGAAACTCCAATCTAGCTGTTCTCATAATACAATCAGTAGTCATAAGAACACTAGTCTCTTTACCCTTGGCTTCAGGTTGAACAGTGTAAATGTGGCAGCTTTGCATGGTTTCAATCAAAACCAGACAAAACAAAAAACTTAGTGTTGATTGGAATTTTTTGGCTCATTTGAACATTAAACTTGAAGTAAAATTTCAAACCTACAGGAAATGACCCTTTAACACACAATGCATCTACACACGTGCACACATCTCAGAGAAAGCCTGAAAGTTCCATCAGGATTTATTGCTAGGGAAGTAACTGGAACATCATAGAATCATAGAAGATTAGGGTTGGAAGAGACCTCAGGAGGTCATCTAGCCAACCCCCTGTTCAAAGCAGGACCAACACCAAGTAAATCATCTCAGCTAGGGCTTTATCAAGCCAGGCCTTAAAAACCTGTGAGGATGGAGATTCCACCACCTCCCTAGGTAACCCATTCCAGTGCTTCACATCCTAGTGAAATAGTGTTTCCTAATATCCAACCTAGACCTCCCCCTGCAACTTGAGACCATTGCTCCTTGTTCTGTCATCTGCCACCACTGAGAACAGCCTATCTCCATTCTCTTTGGTATCCCCCTTCAGGTAGTTGAAGGCTGCTATCAAATCCCCCCTCACACTTCTTTTCTGCAGACTAAATAAGCCCAGTTCCCTCAGCCTCTCCTCATAAGTCATGTGTCCCAGCCCCCTAATCATTTTCATTGCCCTCCACTGGATTCTCTCCAATTTGTCCACATCCTTTCTGTAGTGGGGGGCCCAAAACTGGACGCAATACTCTAGATGTGGCCTCAGCAGTGCCGAATAGAGGGGAATAATCACTTCCCTCAGTCTGACATCCTAAACACTGGACTGCGTGCAGATGTGGTCACCCCACCTCAAAAAAGACATATTGGACCGGAAAAGGTTCAGAAAAGGGTAACAAACATTATTAAGGGTATGAACCATCTGCCATCTGAGGAGACATTAATAAGACTGTGACTTTTCAGCGTGGAAAAGAGACGACTAAGAGGGGATATGACAGAGGTCTATAAAACCATGACTGGTATGGAGAAAGTAAATAAGGAAGCATTATTTACTCCTTCTCATAACACAAGGAGGTGTCACCAAATGAAATTAATAGGCAGCAGGTTTAAAACAAACAAAAGGAAGAATTTTTTCACACAATGCACAGTCAACCTGTGGAACTCCTGGCCAGAAGATGTTGTGAAGGCCAAAAGAGGTTTCAAAAAAGAACTAGATAAATTAATGGAGGATAGGTCCATCAATGGCTATTAGCCAGGATGGGCAAGGATGGTGTCCCTAGCCTCTGTTTGCCAGAAGCTGGGAATGGGCGACAGGGGATGGATCACTTGATGATTACCTGTTCTGTTTATTCCCTCTGGGGCACCTGGCATTGGCTACAGTCAGAAGACAGGATACTGGGCTAGATGGACCTTTGGTCTGACCCAGTATGGCCGTTCTTATGCTTAGAATGTTGGAGTTTTTTGTAATTTGAAGTCCTTAAAATCAAGATTTGAGGACTTCAGTATCTCAGCCAGAGATTATGGGCTTACTGCAGCTCTGCAGGGCTAAAGTCCTGCAACGTGCGGGAGGTTAAACCAGATGATCAGGATGGTCCCTTTTGGCCTTCAAGTCTATGAGAACTCCCCCTGTGGTAATATTGCATTAAAATGCAGTGATACATAGAAAGTCTATCAATGTGCAGGGGTTCTGCTTAATCATAGATGATTTGACCTGGCAAGCCATTGGCACACAGTTCCCCTTGATGTCAAATTGGATCAGCATGTCAAGCACATGTAGGAACAAATACTTAGACCCTAATTCAGGAAATCACATAAACACATGCTTAAGTACTATCCTGAACAGGGATGATCTCCTGACCCAGCCTAATTTTGGACGCTTGCTGCTATGTGGAATTACAGCCTCTCTCTATTCTCTTTCACATGTATCCAGATGCACAGGTAACAGATTGCTTAATCACGAGCTTCCTGATTCATTTACATCCTGGAATTCACAACATCCTCTAGCCCTCTCTCCATTTAAAAGGTCTTTTTCAGAGTTTACAGGAAGGAAAGTCACTAAAAGATCAAGAGGAATCTAACGGTCACATTTACATTAACTCATATCCTCATGAAGTCAGTTTGAATTGTATTTATCAATGAATTTCTAATGCACCCATCACTATCTATCTGGCCCCCACTATCCATAGAATCAAAGCTCCTTACACTCTTCAGCGTGTTTATACTCATAACACCTCTGTGAGGCAGGGGAGTACTGTTACACCCATTTTACAGATATGAAGTTCCTGAGGCACAGAGAGATTAAACGACTTGCCTGAAATCACACAGGAAGTTTGAGGCAGAATAGGGATCTGAACGCAGGTAGAATTTGGTCCTCAACTCTTCATGATCCATTTTGGATTATGGCCAAGGAGACTTTGTCTGTGGCTCTTTCTTAGGTTATCGTCTGAGACAGAAGATTATTGGGAGTCGATGCAGCAAGAGTTTCCTGAAACAATTATTGAAGCCTTAGGCTATGAAGAACAAATCTGAGATGAAAGGTCGAAGTCTGAATGGTTGACACTGCAATTAAAATGCTAGATGAATTCTTCATTATGCTTTTAAGTCTAAATGCTGTAGTTCTTACTTAGGATCCAGTCCAACTCCCTCTGAATGGGACTCTGTCCACTGACATGAAGGCTTTAGGCTGTGCTCACACCAAAATGCCATCAGTGTCAATGAGAGCTAAGCCTGAAATGTTGAACCACTATTTTATTGTGTGTGCAAAATCCTGTATTAGGACAGCGATATTATACATCCACGAATTATTAGTAGAGTAAAAGCATATTGCACGAAGGGAGAAAACAGCTATACAGCAATAAAAGGCACATATTTCAAAAACCCCTAATAAAAGCGGTAGCTTACTTCAACTAAATTTAGTGTTTCCATGACAGCAGCATATTTTGCATTTTATTTTTAAGTGAGGTAGCGGTTAAAAAAAGCAAAGGGAAACTCTGATAGATTACAAAATAATGCATAGAGTACAATATTGGTACAAACAATACTATGTCATCATTTGGTGTACTGTCCATTTCTGGTCATCTCATTTTAAGAAAGATCTCGGGTTCTTTTCCATTTCAGAAAGAAGGCCAGTGCAGATTATTAAAGTTTTTCTGGGCTTGTCAAACATGAAAGGAAGAAGAGCTAGCGAGGAATTGTACAAGGTATTTAGCGATCACAAAGAGTAGAGTGAAAACTGATCAGCGCTTCCATTTTATATTGTCCCATAGAAGGAGAACAAAGGAGTATGTCAATTAAACTCATGGGAACATTTGAAATCAATAATATGAAATATTTCTTGACCTAGCATGTGTTTAGTCACCGTATGAAATCCACCACTGAGGCAGATCAAAGAGTCAAATATTGGATGAGGATTTAAAATGGACTAAATAATTGTATGGCCATAAATGAAATGTGCAGATACTGTATTCAGGGGGCAGGCCATTTCCCACAGAGATCAGTAAGAAATGTATTCCTTCATGTGCAGTGTGGAAAATTAGTGGAGGCGTTGGTCCCTAAGTACTTCCAGCCCCTCCCTTCTCCTGTTCCGTGGTTCACTGATGGCCCATGGCAGACAAAGGGTAGGGGAAGAGACCAGAATGTAACTGGCAGAGAATGAAATCTGAATCCCAATCAACTGCACCATGAAAAGTCGGTGAGAGTTTATGTCATTGTAGTGAGAAAGACAAAGAAATCCTCTGCCAGATGACTGATTTTTATGCATGTACTCATAATCATTTGTGGGCTTAGTGTGGAGACATCTAAGTTCTGTAGCTTAGGGCATTTTGTACATAAACAAAAGAAATGAAGGGCTAGATTCATAAGATGGCAAGGGGAGGAGAAGATGGCATTCACCTGGCAGATGGGAGAAACTCTGATTCAATTCACCCCTGCCCAAGGCAGAGCAAGGATTTGACCTTAGGTCTCCTACCTTGCAGCCATGTGTCCAAACCACTGAGTTATGAGATATTCTATCAGGCTCTCTCAGTCGCTCCTCCTGACATTGTTCTACTGAGTATTGTTGGGGCAAGGACATGAACTTGGGTCTCCCACCAACCAGCTCTATCCCAAGGCAATGGAACCAAGTTTCAAAACGATGTGCAAAGATATTCACGTTCACCAAACATGGAACATGCTACTTTCTTTTTTTGTTCACCACTTTTTAGTTCTCTGCTTACAGGCAGTGCTAGCAAACCATTTCCCATGATATATGACGAAAAGGGTTATTTCTTGATTTAACTCATTTAAAGGGTAAAAAAAACAAAGTTGTGATCTACAGTACATTCCTCACAATGTTAATATTCATCCTACAAGGGTCACTGCAGACATTTCAGTAAAAGCCTGGTCCACGCTCCCGGTAAAGTCAATAGAGGCCTGATTTTCAGAAATGTCTAATTTGCACACACAGTGGCTGTGATTGCTCAACTGCATATGCAAATTGGATATCTGTGTATAGAGATTACCAGTTAGATGCATAGCTGTCCCTTTTTCTGCACAAATACTCAGTTTGCATATCACTGTGTACACAATGTAGGCAAGCAACTGCTTTGCAGACAGGAAGCTGCATGCAAACAATTTTGAAAATCAAGCCCTGGGAGTCGTGTGACCAACTTCAACGAAAACATACTGACTTGTGTGCTCCTCACAGTATTTTTCCCCGTGGCAAGGACTCGACCAGAGAAAGTATCACATTGATGGATGTCTTCAGTTATCCATTTCAAGAACAACATAAGTAGTCCTTAAAGAATTCAGTACAGTTACACTGAGCTACTTAAAATAGCATTTCCTGGCTTTCAGGTGTTTGTCACTTTTTTTAGAACTCAAAGCATGTTTAATAAAAGGTATTTAATAGAATACAACATTAGCCAACATTTGCGTTTTGGAATTCAGAACAATAATCTCTTCTGCCTTCCATGGGGGTGATTCACCACTTCTTTAAGCCCTGTTGTACAGTCATTCCCGTTTGTGAAAGTACATGTAAAATGGAAATATTCTGAACCTGCTTAGTACAGATACAAATGATGACACAAAGTCAAAGGCAGTGGAGGTTGAAAGGATAATTTAACTTGCACCATGTCAGTGGAATTTTCAGAGCTAATTCCATCGATGATTCTTTTCTGTGTGAAGTTCAGTTAAGCAGTAATTTAAACATGGGTAAAGCTGGCTTGTTGGCAATTCAGCATCAAGATCTGTGCGACACTCCTCATTATCTATGTGATCACTGGAGCATGGGTGCATCTATGTCTCTTCTAGCCAAATAGAGATATAGGATTTTTTTCCCCCTGGGCAGATGGTGAGCTTTCCTGGAAGATTGTGTCATCATGCATATGCATAAAGGGGCTGATTTAAAGTTGCACAGCCAAACTTCACTTTGCATTTCCCAGCTTTTGAGTGCTTGGCTTTGCAACCTTAACATCTTTTTAATAGTTTTCTATTTTTTTTAATTATACATAGAGATACATGCATTTTATTATTCTGATTGATTGGTGACATTTACAAGAAGCAAAGCAAATCAAATGCAATTTGAGAACTCATCTATTTCTGCTCCACTCAAACCAAATCAGCCCGTTGAGAATTGCAGTGATCGTATGGATAATTAGCGCTGTGATTGTTGTATTTGTTTCTTCATGAGACGTTAATGGGTTATTTGTTTTTTTTTTCCTCTTTCCCCTTCCCTCCCCTTGATATTTTAATATGAATTATTTAGCCAGAAAATATCGCAGTGAATCTGTGAAAGCAAATGAATCGTAAACTTTCCACCCATGTTGGTCTTTTGGCTATATTATTAACTATTGTTTTATTTGTTAATGCATATTGGTTTTCCACCAGAGACAGCTACTGGAGTAACATCAATTTCAGCAAAAAAGCTCCTAGCTCTGCACTGAAGGTGGGTCCGTTCCCAGCAGATCTTCAATCTTCAAGTGGTATGGGTGTGGCCTTTCAGTTCTGTAGCTTGCAAGTTCTTTCATCAGAAGAGATGTTTCCCTGTAGAATTTTCCTGTGTTGGTGGCTCCCTCACCTCTATCTTCCCGTGGCAGGAGGCAATCTGAGCCCCAAAATTAGAAGCCCCACCAAGCCCTGTTGGAGTCACTGGTGATCCAAAAAAAGAGTCTTAAAAGAAACTGGAGGGATTTTCTTCAAACTTTCCAAACAAATTCACTTATAGGTTGAGACTTAGGCCTGGTCTACACTGGGGGGCGGAGGGAATCGATCTAAGTTACACAACTTCACCTATGTGAATAATGTAGCTGAAGTCGATATACTTAGATCTACTTACTGCTGTGTCTTCACTGCAGTAAGTCAATGGCTGACACTCTCCTGTCAACTCCGCCTGCGTGTCTCGCCCTGGTGAGTCGATGGGAGAGCACTCGGCAGTCGATTTATTGTGTCTAGACTAGACACGATAAATCGACCCTTGCTGGATCAATCGCTACCCATTGATCCAGTGGGTAATGTGGACAAGCCCTAAGTCTGAGCAGTGACAGCGCCAAAGGTTAATGTTTCAGAAAGTTATGAGCGTGTGGAAAGAGATGCTTACAGTGAAAGTCCTGTTCAAGAGAGCCATGTTGTTTTGTTGACCATTGGAACACACTTCAAAGCCCATTCTGTTCTCACCAGCCTTTGTTTGCAGGTGGGTTGAGGAATACGGGGAGATTTGCATATTGGGACTATTACCACCTGTTATTAACAGATGAGTACAATTTTTAAGGCTGAGTTGGTTTGCATTCACAGGCCATAGTATGTATTTTGTAGCTCAACTTTTAACGCCCAGATTTTCATGAGTGCTTAGCCCTAGGCAGCTCATATTGGTCCCAACTTAAGAAAGATCTGAAGCACATGTGTATGTCCCAATTCAGGAAAGTAAAAGCATGTGCTTAAATCCATCCTCATCCAGGACAGGAAAGATGCATGTGTTCAAGTCTTATTAGCTTTGGTGGGATTTAGGCACATGTCTAAGTACTGTCCTGGAGAACAATGCTTTCCTCACTCTTAGTGCTTTGCTGAGTAGGGGTGGACTGATGAACTGATGCCACTGAGAACAATAGGAAATGTTGGTTCCTGACCACTTTTGAGAATCTGACCATTTCACACTTAAGTGGCTAAATGAGAGCTGAGCTCTTTTGAAAATCTGGCAACTCTGTATTAAATCTGTATGAAAAACGTCTTTTAGAGTCATTAGGTCCTGGTTCTGCAAATACTTAGATATGTGCTGAGGTGTCCCATTGGAGTTAATTTCTGGCCAGTATTTGAATCAATGGGACTATTCAGAGTTAAGCACATCCATAAGTATTTACAGAATCAACACCCAAGGCATCAAGATTAATTATGGCTTTCACAATATTGAAACAATTCTGGGTGTAGTCATCACATTGCGGAAACATCGAATTTATGTCCCTCCAGTGTTAGCAGCTGCAAACCAACTTTTAGTGGATGCAATAAAAATATCAAAACGAAGAAGCTCTGCTGTAAATTTAAAAAATTGAAATTTATGAGAGCAATAATTTTCCAGGAAAAAACAACATTTATTATATGTTCACATTTGGCTTTCATGATGCAACCATTGTGATTTACATGGGTTGTTGCACAATAATTTTATGACCATATAAATAACACTTGTAGTTACACATGCTAATAATAAGGGTAATAAAAATTGCATGCTTCAGGTCATGAGATGATCACCACTGAGGTTGGGTAAGCATTCCCTCCTTCCCAGCACCATATACTGCAAAGCAGAATTGCCATATGCGCTAATGAGAAAACCGTGCTTCCAAAAGACGCACGGTACAATACTGGTCACTGGTAGAGGCAAGATACAAGATGGTGGGGGGGGAGGGAAAAAATAAATAAAATCCAAAGAAATCAAAATCAAAACCAAAACCTCTATCCCACACAAATTTTTCACCTCAAAAAGGGATGAGTGATAGAGACTCCATTAAGTCTACTAGGGATTTTGCTATTGCTATCGAGTTATGTGGGAGTTGCTCAGATACTACGGTGATGGGCATCAGTGTAAAACCCTAAAATAGACAGACCACTGGTCCAATCTGGAAGGGCAAACTCCATGCTATCCTTTGGCCCATTAGTATTACTTTAACTTTCACACTAAAGCCCCACTCCTGAAAACACTTACGCATATGCTTATGTTTACTCACATGACTACATGCAGTGGGCCCATGAGTAAAGTTAAATAAACCCAAATGTTCACTGGAGTGCAGCCTAAAATAGTTTGGAATCACATGGCTGTAAAAGAAACTCATAGTATCTCACATATTCACAATCATTTTTAATAGCTTGAGGACTTCTGTCCTTTATACCGCAGATATTGAAAATGGGGATCATTCAGTGGCATTGCAACTCTGTGCATTCTACAACCTAATATAGCTCATTCTTGGACCCAAAGGTAAACATGGTCCACATTACGAGTCTCTCACCTCTATCTTTATTTTCCTTCCATAACAATTATGGCCTATTTCTCTGATCCTACCGTTCAACCTACCGACTCTCCACATAACAGGGCCTATTATAATGTGAAGATATAGTAATGTAATGTGAAATAGCTAATGGCTCCCTTGGCACACGAGTCTATTAACCTATCAATCCACTCAACTGGAATGATGGGACTGCGTTTCTGTAATCATGCAATTTCATTGGCACATTCCTTATTAACTAGTTATATAGGACCATAAAAATGCAGTCCAATTAATTTCAATGAGACTTTATAACAGGGCCAATAATTATACAAATGTATGTTTGGTCTTGGTGGTAATTAATGAATTTTTAAGGGAGAAAGGCTGTATAAAGGTTTAGATGTCAGAATAATGAAGAGCAGATTTGCATGTTTATTTGGTTATGTAATTAATGACCACACAGGGGAAAAAATCTGGTTATGGTGCATGGATGAGTATAACACAGATCACTCTGCCCATCAGCCTATGCATTTTAATTAATCTTTTTGGGCCATTTCAACATCATGTGGAAAATTCATATTGTTCTCTGTTGGTATAAGGGGCCTTGGGCCTTACGCCAGGCTTCATGTCTCAGTCTCTCTCTTTCTACTACATTCCCCTTTTTGTCTTTTTATGGGGAGGATCACCCAATGTTGCCAGTTCTTGACCGAGTGCATGTTCTCTTTGCGTGCTGCATTGCCGCTGGCGGAGACAGCCAGCAGATATCAATCAAACTGCCCAAGAAGACCCCAAACTTGGTTCAGTGGCAAAGGCGCTTGGCCAGGTTTATTGCCGATAAAGCACGGTACTAGTGCCCCTGCTTGATGTTTACAGGTACACCAATACATGTATGCCCATGCCAATAGACCAGCTCCGTGAACTTTCTGCTTTCCCCTTGGCCAGACAAAGACACCCCCTCTGTGACCCCTCTTTTATACACTGATATAAACAAGTTATGTATTACCCTTCTGATGTAGTTAATTACCACCCTTTACCTTGTACCTGTTGGTTCAATCAAAACATCTCTATCCATCATCCTGCCATCCTGACCTTATCTTTAGGAGGGGTCAGTGCAGGGCCGGCTCCAGGCACCAGTGAATGAAGCAGGTGCGTGGGGCAGCCAATGGGAAGGGGCGGTACGTCCAGGTCTTCAGCAGCAATTCAGCGGCGGGTCCTTCATTCCCTCTCTGATCGAAGGACCCGCTGCCGAATTGTCGCTGAGGAATGAAGCAGCGCGTTTGAGCTGCCGCTGAAGTGCCGCCAATCACGGCTTTTTTTTTCTTCTTCTTTGCCGCTTGGGGCGGCAAAAAAGCCTGAGCCGGCCCTGGGTCAGCGTGTCCTTGTGTCATCTTCGGGGAGTGTGTTCATACCATAATTTGGTATCTGGGTGTTCTGGCAAGCTCCTTCTGGAATGTGTTTATGCAAGCATCCAGTGCTTAGCACTTCTTAGGAGTGTTTCTGTTTTTTGCAAAACCAGCCATTTTCTCCCAAGTTCATGTATTGGATAGGAAACCTGTAAGCAGGCATATTTTGTAACAGGATTACTTTTGCTCATAGCCTGATTCTTGCTAATTTTGCTTTATTTCAGCAGTGTGTGTCTTTTGTATAGGTCTTACACAAGGCCCCTTATACAAGGCTTCATGTCTCCTACTACACATGTAAATTTGCCATGATGCTTTACAAAATCCAAATAGCTCTTCAGACTAAAGATAATCACTGGTTTGTCATCACTGGGACTTGAAAGCAGACCTCCGAGGCTTAAAGCATGTGCCTCTACAGGTTGACCAAAAGGATTAGCCTCCCCTCGGTATGAGAAGAGTCATATCACAAAGAAGGGGGCGTTTTCAATATATGCATCAGTCACACAAGTTATTGGGCACAATATGGGAGCAAATGGAAGACATTCTATGGTCTGTGATATACAGGAGACCAGACTAGTTCACCTAATGGACCCTTCTGGCTTTCAGCTCTATGTGAGGCAGACTGAACAGTGCGTTACACCAGTAGTTCCATTGCTTTTTCACACAGCCACTCACACAGATAAGGACTATTGGCGTGACTTACAGATTTGTAGGGCCGAAACGAAGTCATTTCCTCCTCTTCCTATAACAAGCTGAAATCACAGAGGCCAGATCTCTGGCCAGGCTATGGCCTTAAATCAAAGCTGCCAAAATCAACAGTTGACTGCAGTGGGCTTTGGATCAGGCCCTTTGGCCGATTGAAGCCATTCTGTAGCTAACAATATATACTCAACAGTAACATAAAAAGAGATGCAATGATGATTATCAATTCTTGTCTAGGAAAAAGAAGAAAGCATTAGATGAACTACAACTGACACCTTTTTTGGAGCTACGTTCTCTTTTGGATTACTATCAATGTTTTATATAAGTCAGTAAAAGACATTTGCATTTCTTTATTATCATTGAAATCTTCTAGTCACTTGGAGAGGAGAAAGTATTTATGTAGATATATAAGTGCAGTAATTACTGTCCTGGCTTTTCACAACTTTTGGGCTGAATTTATATAACAGACTCCTTAATAATTTGAATTAAGTGAGGAATAACAGCAAGTATGCCTTCCAACTCCAGTAACAAATAATAATGTGCTCATCTAAGCTCAATTAATATGGATAAGCATTTAAAGGATTAGGAAAGTGTCTTTTTGAAATCATTACTCTGATTAGCATAATATGAGTTCACACAGACTTAGGAAAAAATAAAGGAAGTATAAATACTTGGGCATAAAGGAGAGAATCTACATTCTTCCATAATAATATGATGAATACTCAGCTGTAATCAGTTTTATTTGATAACTGCATGGATGATAAAACTCACATAACTAGGGCCCTACCAAATTCACGGTAATGAAAAATGCATCATGGACCATGAAATCAGATCTTCCCCCATGAAATCTAGCTATTGTAGGGGACAGGGAGGGGCAGGGCTAGGGGCAATCCAGCTGGGGGCTCCGTCTGTGCATTGGACTCCAGTTGCTAGACCCAGGAGGGCTGGAGAGGGACAGGACTTCCTCTTCCCCAGCATGGCCGCTCTTGGGGGGAAGATCAGACCTGTAAGGGTGGCCTCTGAAGTGAGGGTGGCCTCTGAAGGCAGCAGCCATGGCAATCCCGCAAGCCCCCCACAGCATCTTGGCAACCACCCCATAACCCGTTTTAGGGTCAGGACTCCCCCCGCCCCAGTTAGAACGCCGTGAAATTTCAGATGTAAACATTGGAAATCATGAATTTGATTAATTTTAAAATGCTATAGCCATGAAATTGACCAAAATGGAGGGTGCATTAGGTACACAGAGCCCTAGCTACTTTACCTGCCATGATGTATTCTTTTAATCACATGGGAATTTTCAGTTAAGAACACTGAGGATGCTACTGTAGTGGGGGAGGTCCAGGTTGGATATCAGGAAAAACTATTTCACTAGGAGGGTGGTGAAACACTGGAATGCGTTACCTAGGGAGGTGGTTGAGTCTCCTTCCTTGGAGGTTTTTAAGGCCCGGCTTGACAAAGCCCCGGCTGGGATGATTTAGCTGGGAATTGGTCCTGCTTTGAGCAGGGGGTTGGACTAGATGACCTCTTGAGGTCCCTTCCAACTCTGATATTCTATGATTCTATGACTGTATTTCAGAAGTTGAGTCACTCTGTTATTATGATGCTTATTTAGAGTGAGAGCTCTTTGGGGCTGAGGCAGTCTTTTTGTTACATGGATATACAGCACCTAGCAGAACAGATCCCTGATTCCTGTCAGGGGACTCTAAGGGCAGGTCTACACTACAGCTGGGATCGACGCTCTGAGATCGAGCCAGCGGTGATCGATTTAGAGGGTCTAGTAAAGACCCGCCAAATCGACAGCAGATCGCTCTCCAGTTGATCCCTGTACTCTACCCCGACGAGAAGAGTAAGGTAACTCGACCTAAGGTATGTTGACTCCAGCTACGTGAAGCTGGAGTTGCGTAGCGTAGGTCGACTTACCATGGTAGTGTAGACATAGCCTAGGTGATACTATAATACAGTCGAGTGAGGGTTGTGCAGTTGAGTGAAGGTTGTGAAAGGCTAGCCCATAGTAAGAGGCATTCCATTATCCTGAAGGGCTTACCATCTAAAGAGACAAGGGACAAAGGATGGGGCAAAAGAAGCCTTATTACCTCCAAGTTACTAGTGCACAGAGAGACTGTGTGTCTTGCTCAAGTTCCCACAGGAAGCTTGCAGCACATCTGGGAACAGAACCAGCTGTGCCGAATCCTAGTGCAGCGCCTAATTTCTTCAGCAAGCATTGGGGTGAACTGTGTAATGCCAGAGTGTAATGTGAAATATCTTAGGCCTTGTCTACACTACGAGAGTAGTTCGATTTTACTTAAATCGAATATTTGGAATCGATATTGCAAAGTCGAACGTGTGTGTCCACACTAAGGACAGTAATTCGACTTTGTGAGTCCACACTAACGGGGAAAGCGTCGACATTGGAAGCGGTGCACTGTGGGTAGCTATCCCATAGTTCCCGGAGTCCCCGCCGCCCATTGGAATTCTGGGTGGAGCCGCAAATGCCTTCTGGGTAAAAAAAAAAGGGGCCAGGGTGCTTTTGGGTAACTGTCGTCATCCGTCCATCACTCCCGCCCTCCCTCCCTCCCTGAAAGCGCCGGCGGGAAATCATTTCGCGCACTTTTCCAGTCATTGACAGCGCGGACGCCACAGCACTGTGAGCATGGAGCCCGCTGCAACCATCGCTGCAGTTGTGGCCGCTCTCAACGCCTCGCAGCTTATCATACAGGTTGCCCTGAGGCAGATGCAGAAAAGTCAGGCGAGGAGGCTACGTCAACGCGGTGATGGCCTGAAGTCTGAGAGTAGCACAGACCTCTCAGAAAGCAGGGGACCCAGCGCCGAGGACATCACGGTGGCAATGGGTCATGTTGATGCTGTGAAACGGCGATTCTGGGCACGGGAAACAAGCACTGAGTGGTGGGACCGCATAGTGCTGCAGGTCTGGGATGAATCACAGTGGCTGCGAAACTTCCGCATGCGGAAGGGAACTTTCCTTGAACTTTGTGAGTTGCTGTCCCCTGCCCTGAAGCGCAATGACACCCGGATGCGACCAGCCCTGACTGTCCAGAAGCGAGTGGCCATAGCCCTCTGGAAGCTTGCAACGCCTGACAGCTACCGGTCAGTCGCGAGCCAGTTTGGGGTGGGCAAATCTACCGTGGGGGTTGTTGTGATGCAAGTAGCCAAGGCAATCGTTGATGTACTGCTGCCAAAGGTAGTGACCCTGGGAAACTTGGAGGCGATCATAGATGGCTTTGCAGCGATGGGATTCCCAAACTGCGGTGGGGCCATAGATGGAACTCACATCCCTATCCTGGCACCGGACCACCAGGCCAGCCAGTACATTAACAGAAAGGGCTACTTTTCCATGGTGCTGCAAGCACTGGTGGACCACAGGGGACGTTTTACCAACATCAATGTCGGATGGCCGGGCAAGGTTCATGATGCTCGTGTTTTCAGGAACTCTGGTCTGTTTAGACGGCTGCAGCAAGGTATTTACTTCCCGGACCACAAAATAACTGTTGGGGATGTGGAGATGCCTATAGTGATCCTCGGGGACCCAGCCTACCCGCTAATGCCCTGGCTCATGAAGACCTATACAGGTGCCCTGGACACTGAAAAAGAACTCTTCAACTACCGGCTGAGCAAGTGCAGAATGGTGGTGGAGTGTGCTTTTGGACGTCTCAAGGGGAGATGGAGAAGCTTGCTGACTCGCTGTGATCTCAGCGAAACCAATATCCCCATTGTTATAGCAGCTTGCTGTGTGCTCCACAATCTCTGTGAGAGCAAGGGGGAGACCTTTATGGCTGGGTGGGAGGTTGAGGAAATTAGCCTGGCTGCTGATTACTCACAGCCAGACAGCCGGGCGATTAGAAGAGACCAGCGGGAAGCGCTGTGCATCCGGGAGGCTTTGAAAGCAAAGTTCCTGAGTGAGCAGGGTAACCTGTGACTTTCTAATTTTGTGTACAGAGAAGCCTTCACCCCACTTCCAACACACGTTTCAAAATAAAAATAGTTCTACTTTGTTAAAGCACACCGTTTTCTTTAATACTGTTTTCGCGGGAATTTTTAAAAACTGGGACGCAGACTGTGGTGCGGAGCGGGTGTAGTGTAGTCGCGCGAATGCAGCTTCTAAACTCAAGGACTGACAGGCTCCGCTGCGGTGGGATGGTTCTTTCAACGGAGCCTGTCACCCCTCCTGATACGGACTGTGTGTATGGGGGGTCTATGTGAGTTTGTGGCAGGGGGGGGACGGTTACAGATCCCCTGCTGTGTGGCTCTGTGATCCTGCCTAAGGACCGCCGCTTAAGATCTCTAACTGCCCTCCCCTGACACAAAGTCACAGAGCAACCCACCCCCCACCACATAACATGAAAAGAACCTCCCAGACTAACCAGGGTAAGTAGTCACTGCATCACTGCACTATGTATGTGCCCTGCTGCTGTGCCTGCCCCCGACTATGTACCCTGCCAAAGGTGACTGTCCTGTCCAATTACCAACCCCCTTTCCCCCCCCCCTCCAAAAGAACATGATGGAAACAGTAGTTAACAGAAACATATTTTTTATTATCAACTACACATGGGACTGGGAAGTGAAACTTGGACGGGGGCTTGTGTCAGGCGGGAAGGAAAGAACTTGTCAAACTTTGGGGAATGAGAGCCTTCTGCTGCTCGAGCTCTCTGCAGGGGTGGAGTGAGAGTTAGCAGGGACTCTGCCGCCTCTCCTTCTGTGCACTTTGGGTGAAGGGAGTATGGGACTTGGTGGCGGGGGAGGGCGGTTAGAGATGGACTGCAGCGGGGCTCTGTCCTCCTGCCTCCGTTCCTGCAGAACATCCACAAGGCGCCGGAGCGTGTCCGTTTGCTCCCTCAGTAGTCCAAGCAGGGTTTGAGTCGCCTGCTGGTCTTCCTGACGCCACCTCTCCTCCCGATCCATGTTGGCTTGGTGCATTTGGGACAAGTTCTCCCGCCACTGGGTCTGCTGTGCTGCCTGGGCTCGGGAGCAGGCTATAAGCTCTGAGAACATGTCCTCCCGTGTCCTCTTCTTCTTATGCCTAATACTCCCTAGCCTCTGGGAGTGTGATGACAGGCTAGGTTGTGAGACAGTCGCAGATGGGGCTGTGGGAATGGGAAAAAGGGAGTGAATTCCTCAGAAAGATAAATGTAGTTGTGAACAAAAAACATAGTCTTTCTCTGTGAACAGGACCATGCACAGCACCTATCACATGCGCACTCAGCACAAGGTCGAATTCTCGGCCTTCGCATTCAGTGTCTGGGGTTTTGCAGAGCACTTTTGAGAACCCTGTCAGGACAACGGAATTGCTCTTGCACGCAGACATGGTAAGCCGTAGATTCGTGGCAGCTTAAAACTTTAATATTAGCAATGGCCTCATTTCACATTGAAATCAATGTCGGTCCCTGCTGCCAGCAATCCGGCAAGCAGGAAGTCTGCTCCTGTCCCACACCCTCGCGGCTGTCCCCGGGAACGATCCCTTTCGGCTGACCCTCTCCCGCCTCCACCGCGTGGCTGCAAACCAGCGGTTACAGTTCTGTAAAGGAACGGTAAAGCAGTCCCAACACTAACATTCCCCTACCTCATTCAAAGCAGGTCATCATGAGCGACATCACCCTCATGAGGATCTCTGAGAGCGACAGACAGAGAATGCTCCGGGAAAGCCTTCAAAGACCAGGGCCGTATGCCGCCATGCTGTGCCAAGCAATGATTCCGGAGTACTTGCTAGTCTCGTGGCGCGGCAACGTGTCCTACTACGGAGGACCCAATAAGGCCGCTCTCCCCAAGAACCTAATGCAGCGGATTTCAAATTACCTGCAGGAGAGCTTCCTTGAGATGTCCCAGGAGGATTTCTGCTCCATCCCCGGACATATAGACCGCATCTTACTGTAGCTGCAGTAGCAGGGACTAAACAGTAGAGCGGCTTGGGCAGGACAATCATGCAAAACCGGACATTGCTAGATTTTTTTCAAATAGTTGCACTGCCCATGACTGAACCGTTAAGTTAATCAAACTAATCATGAGAAACCCATTTTTTAAATTGTTAATAATCATGTTCTGTTACAAATAAATGTTTAGATGTTTACAACACTTACTGGATGATCCTTCACCAGATTCTGTGTCCGGGGTAACGGCTGGGGAGGGTTGGTAGGGGATCTCTGTAAGGGTGATGAAGAGATCCTGGCTGTCGGGGAAATCAGCGTTGTGAGCGCTGTCGACTGCCTCGTCCTCCTCATCTCCTTCCTCATCTTCCCCGTCCGCTAACATGTCCGAGGATCCGGCCGTGGACACTATCCCATCCTCAGAGTCCACAGTCAGTGGTGGGGTAGTGGTGGCGGCCGCACCGAGGATGGAATGCAGTGCCTCGTAGAAACGGGATGTCTGGGGATGGGATCCGGAGCGTCCGTTTGCCTCTTTGGTCTTCTGGTAGCCTTGCCTCAGCTCCTTGATTTTCACGCGGCACTGCGTTACATCCCGGCTGTATCCTCTCTCTGCCATGTCTTTAGAGATCTTCTCATAGATCTTTGCATTCCGTCTTTTGGATCGCAGCTCGGAAAGCACGGACTCATCGCCCCACACAGCGATGAGATCCAAGACTTCCCGATCAGTCCATGCTGGGGCCCTCTTTCTATTCTGAGATTGCACTGCCATCAGTGCTGGAGAGCTCTGCATCGTTGCCAGTGCTGCTGAGCTCGCCACGATGTCCAGACAGGAAATGAGATTCAAACTGGCCAGACAGGAAAAGGAATTCAAATTCAAATTTTCCCGGGGCTTTTCCTGTGTGGCAGTTCAGAACATCCGAGCTCTTACTGCTGTCCAGAGCGTCAACAGAGAGGTGCACTGTGGGATAGCTCCTGGAGCTATTAGCGTCGATTTCCATCCACACCTAGCCTAATTCGACATGGCCATGTCGAATTTAGCGCTACTCCCCTCGTCGGGGAGGAGTACAGAAGTCGAATTAAAGAGACCTCTATGTCGAACTAAATACCTTCGCGGTGTGGACGGGTGCAGGGTTAATTCGATGTAACGGCGCTAACTTCGACATAAACGCCTAGTGTAGACCAGGCCTTAGAGGACCAACTAACAAACAGGGATTCTGCTCATCTTGACTTGTTTTCTTAGGACCAAATCCTACCTCAGTCCTTGCCAGAGAACACTCAACACCACAATGGAAACCCTGGACTCCACAACCATACTTACTCTCATGCGGAGAGGGAAATCTCACTCTGAGATGGCTGTATAGTACCTACACAGCTCCCCAACACTGAGCTCCTGGCTTTAAGAGCCAGAGCTCATTGAAGTTAATGGGATCAGGCCTTTAATCAGTTATCTTGCTCATTATGTCCTATGTCCTGATGTATTCTATCTATATTTTTCAGCAGCTAAATATATAAATTTTCATTGATTTTCCTTTTCTGTTTATCGTTACATAGGCAAAACAAGGGTGCTTCCTAATCAGAACTAAACGACAAAACTGTGTGTTATCCATCAGTGCTGTCCCATTCCCAGAAAGCAATTTTTCTGTGATAATAGGGTTTTTTTTTTATTTTAATGGAATATATATCAAAGAATTTCCAACAACCAAAAGCAAAATGTTTGCATGTCATATCAAAGTTTCAGTAGTCAGATTGTGTGTGAGAGAGATGGAAAGTGAAATGAATGTTTGTAGTTCTTATCTCAAAAAAAAAAAAAAAAAAAGTAGCTCGGTTGGTTTTTCCTCTTGATAAAATTGAGAATCCCTCATGTGATTTATTTTCTCTCTTTTCCCCAACTAAATGCCTGCTTTTCAGTAATGGATGATTTATAGTGCATTTAAACAGACAAATTCTATGAAACACCCAGAGATTAGTTCAGGGTCTGCTGAACAGAAGCACATTTGTTTAACAAAGTTTTGAACTAGGACTTGGCTCCAAGCCTGCTTTATCACTCTGACATACACCTCCTCCCTTCAGTGAAATTCGAAGCCATTTCCCCTTTCCAACCTGCTAATTATCCTTTTCTAATTTTGTCAACAAATCAACTTGATAATTTGTGAAACTACTCACCACACCAAGGCCTCAATCCAGCAAAACACTTCAGCACATGAATATTAAGGAGCTGGAAGGATTGTTTTATAAGGAAATGTACTGGGATGATGAGAGACCCAGAGATCTGTTCTAGGTGTATAAACATCTTTTTTCAAAGAAAGTTCCTTGCTAAAGCTACCATAGATGAAATCTGGAGCTATTCTATTTTCACTGTTCAATTTTTGCATTCTATAAAACTTAGCTCATGGAAGCAGAATCTCAGAGCTGGTCTTTACAGCACAACCCTGAATTAGGGGAGTGTTGAGGCACCCTGCCCCAGTGTGGGCTCTGGAAGCAATTGTGTCTAAAGCAGGGATAATGCCTTTCAAAGGTCCAGTGAACACACCCATTGTACAACCCTTAAAAAACCTCCTTTCCTCACCCCTCTGCTGGTTGATGTACGGGGCCTGGTAATGTCAGAACCCCACCCTTCTTTGCCTACTTTGGAGAGGTTAGTGAGGGCAATGGTGCTAGTGTTACTTACTCCTGGTGCTCAGGGTAGCCAAGGATCACTGCCAGCCTTGCTACTTGAATGGGGAGATGAAATTGGACATGGAGGCACATATAATCCTCTTGTCAATGCACATTTACGCCTTACTATACTATACTATGCTTTGTCCAGTCAAGTTTTTTCCATATCTTACCCAATAGGGCAGGGGTCTCAAAGTCCCAGCCCGCCGGCCATCTGTGGCCCGAGAACCTCCCCACTGCAGCCTGTGGAGGAGAGACGTAGGCAGACACGCTGCCGGCAATCTCCACTGCAGGCGCCGCCCCCCGCAGCTTCCATTGGCTGGGGGAGAGGGACAGAGATACCATCACTAGTCGCCAGGTAGAGTCAGCCATGGAGGCAGCATCACTTTTTTCCACAATGACTAAAAACAAGTCAAAATACCAAACACAACTATCTGACACACACCTTGCTGCAATCCTGAAGGTTTCAACTGCTCAGTCACTGAGGCCAAACATCAACAAACTGACAGCACTGAAGTGTTGCCAGGTGTCTGGCAAACATTATAAACCTCTCTGGCAGGCAAAGAATTGTATCAAGTTGTGTGACAGTTTTATTATTTCTAAGAAATTCAAAATAAAAAATACAATATAAACATTTTCTTTTCTGAACACCCTATTCAGTGACATTATTGGCCCACTGGGAAGATTTGAGGACTGTCACTGGCCCTAAGGTAAATTGAGTTTGTGACCCCTGCAATAGGGTTTCCAGCACTTCCCTTGAAAAAATATTCCACAGTCTATACTCAGCATTAGGCACTTTCTCCTATTAAACAAAGGCCTGTCTCTTCTCTCCTAGTTATAGCTAATTCCCTCACACAAAAATTCCCTTCTTTTTAAATTTTTACACTCTTCAAATATTTATAGGCAGTTACGTCCCCCTCCAGGGGGCTGATTTCACTTCCTTTGCAGTGAATGGCAAAACTTCCATTTACCTTCATCATAGTAGAATTATAATTTAGCGTTTTAATTATTCCTCATTAATAGGTCTCTCCAGCCTCTTAGTCATCTTTGGTCCTTTTTCCATGAATTCTTTCTAACTTGATTAAGTCTTTCTGGTATTGATGTAGGGCCGGTCTCCACTGGTGTGTCATTGTTCGGTAGAATCTGCTAATCCCCTCTTCTAATTCATTAATGAAAGTATTTGAATAAGTATACTATTTATAGTGGGTCCTTGTGACAATTGCAACCCACTAGACATTTCCCTAGCGTCATTACCCTTTGTTGATGGCCCTTTACCCATTTTTCGATCAGCATGGCCATGCTCATATTTCTAAGAGTAACCAGTGGAGTTTGGTGCAGTGTTCGTAGTGACTTCCATCCTAAAGCAGCATCTTACAGAATTAAAACAGATACATATCCTATACTGAAATCGCTTCACTCCCCACAGAAAGGCAGAGAACGCCAACAAAATGGCACACAGTTTAGTACAGTAAGTGAAGAATATCATATCTATCTGAAACTCAAGGGGCAATTTACATTGGCAGAACGTAATGATCCAAGTTGGAATTTTTCCATGCTTTCACAGAGAATGCTATGGGATCATTAGTGACCACATGGAGTCAGGACTTCATTTTACATCTCATCTGAAAGACATCACCTCCATAAGCATGTTAGCCCTTCACACCATACTGGGACATATTTTGAGAGACGGACAACACCAAATGAACTGTCAACAGCACTTCTCTCAGCCCCTACGTGTTCCCTATGTATCTCTTAGCACATAACTTTGATTATCTGGCTGCAGGAAAATTATTCATATTAAATAATGGATCTTCGGACTCTCTAGTTCTGAAACACTTGGGGTGTGCTAGTTTATCAGCCAGATCTGTCCTCCCAACTCCAATCACATCCAAACTAATCTCAACTATTTGTTTTTCATAAATTCCCATAATGTTTGGACAGTCCTTGCATAAAAAAAACTACAGACCTTAGTCTTTCAAAACAAGGGAGACAAGATGCTAAAATCATTCTGGCCTCTGGTGTTGCATTGTAAGGAAACAGCCATCTCATTTGAACTGTGTTAGTAATAAAAAAGGAAGCTTAAAGAAAGTCATATCATGCAAAGATATTTCATAAGTATATTATTTAGCTACAACAACAACAAAAAGATATATATCAACATTTTAAAGTCACTTGTTTGAAAGTTGTTCCTGCTGTTTCCAACCGTTTAGCAGTGTTTGTACACGATCTTACAATATACATCACATCTCTCGGCATTCAAGTTGTTAAACATAAAATTGAAGGTAAGATTTTTCACTATCCCTGGCTCTGTTAGTTCTTGCTTTCAGGCTATGACTGTACCAGTTAATTGTCAAGTGATATGTGCCACAATGCAGTATTTAATTAGAGCTGTTAAAGCTATTAGTTATTATCAGTTAGTCTCCAGACCAGTGCAAAGAAAAAAAAAATCCCTCCTGAGACTCAGCTGGTGTAAACAATCCCGGGGTGGTGTGAGAGGGGGCAGAAGGAATGAGTGAACACATATTTCTTCATTTGCACCTCAGTGAATTTGATGCGGTTGTCAAACAATGTCACTTTGACACAGGATAATAAGATTACAATGAAAAACAATAAAAAGGAATTGAGATAGGTCATTCTGGGGATCTTTATACATAATCAGATGATGGTACAGTCACTAAAGCTATGTCCCTGAATAACTCAACAGCTAAATAAAATACGAACAATGTTTGCTTCCATTTCATTTCAACCATTTTTTGGCAAATCCCTTTTCCTCGGCGCATATTTCTCCACTGTCCTGTCCTGTCCTTCTCTGCCACCTGCTGATCATTAAAGTTACGAAGGGAGGGAACTGTGACCCAGGGGCCCCATGTTGTCAGCAGTTAGGGGGTACACAGTTATGAGTCTATACCCAGGACTTACCTAAGCATGCCAAGATGGGCGTGTTTACCCTGTGATGGCCATCTTCATGATATTTGCCGAAGGAGGCCATGTGTTTTCTCTGCTGAAAGTTAAGAACTGGCTGTTTATTGCCAGATGTATGTATGGAAAATATTTTAAGAGTTATGTAACATGTAGACCATTGTGTCCCAAAGCAGCTGGAGGTGAAATTGGTACCTTGGGGCGGGGTGGTTCTCAGAACTAACTCAATCAAGAGCAAGAACAATTGACAGCCAAGTATTTACAGTCTAGACAAAGTGCTGGCTTGGACCTTTACAAAGCACAAAATAGCCCAAGAAAGAGAGTTTTATTAGGGGTATCATAAGGGGTGAACTGAAGTTAATGAAACACCTTGGTCATGAAAAGAGACAAAAGGTCTGGGACTGTATAAAAGGAGAAAGAAGGGCACAAGATGGCACCCATTGTGGAAGGGATATTCTGCCAGTGTGAGTTTCTCATAAAAATTGGATCCCAGCCTTCTCAATTGGACAAGCGCCACAGACTGAACATTGGTTGAGAAATACCCTTTTAGGCAGGAAAGGAACTTTGTTAATCAGTAAAGCCTCTAGAATGCATTTTATGTTTTCCTTTTACCTGTAACTATATATTTCCAATCCTTACACTTGCGTCTAATTGAAGCTTTATTTTAAGTTTTGTCAAATAAACTCCTATTTGGCTTTACTGTAGACATGATTAAGTGCTGTGTGCTAAGGAGAGTATTGAACCGAGGTAAAGCAAGTGAATGGGGGATGCTGTGGGGTTCCAAGTCAAGGAACTGGGTGCTCGACTGTAATGAAGTGGGGTGAATAGACAGGTTGGAGGAACCTGTGCCCCAGAGGCAGAGCAGAACTCGTGTATTGCCTGCAGCTAGTAGTTTTGGGTGAGTTCCCCTCCACCCGCCAGTGGGCACAGACAAGGCTCCCTCACACTATAAGCAGATAGTAGCGATTCATCCTGTACCCCTTGAATGACCCCCCCACACACAAAGTATAACAGGAAGCAAGGAAGTGTATATACAATTTCAGTTCTAATCACCTGAGCAAATGCCGGAGGATTCTATTAGCTGTGTTAATTGGTGAGCACAGTTCAGATGTATTTGACAATGTGCAAAAGATATTGGCTAACTCTGGGTCCAATCCTGGGTGATGAGACTGCTCAATATTGCACAAGACTGGGTCCTCATTGTGGAGGAAGGGTGATGATTTTTCCTATGACATTAGGACATTTTACTTTTGCTGCAGAAGTCCCATTTCCCCCCGCCTCACCTTCCCAACAGCAGAAGCTGTATTTTGAGTTCTTTTTAAAAACTACCTGAGGCTCTTCAGACACCTACTTACCTCTGCCCAGCCAACCTGAGAACACTTGTGAGAAGTTGAGGCTCCTGTGGGAATGGGGCTCAGCAGAGAAGGCTCACTGCCACCTCTTCAGCCCCCTCCTTGTGCACCCACACAGGGCCTGTCACAATCAAGCCTTTCCCATTTCTTAGTTGCCTAACTTGTTTAAAGGAAATATCTTTTCTGTTTCCAGCATTTGCTCCAATTCTTTTGAGACTATAGTGGAGTCCAGGATGATTTTATTAAATTCCCATGTTGCATTTGCCTCTTGGTACACAGAAAAATTGGCTATTCACTCTTCGCTAATTCAGATTATATGTTCTGTACTTCATCATCAGCGCTATCTATCTACACATCTATGGTTTCTTTATGACCCCCATGGCCGTAGTACTTGAGCATCTCACAATTTTTAGGAGAACACTTCAACCTCCCTGGACACACAATAGCAGATTTAAAGGTAGCCATCCTGCAGCAAAAAAAACTTCAGGACCAGACTCCAAAGAGAAACTGCTGAACTTCAGTTCATTTGCAAATTTGACACCATCAGCTCAGGATTAAACAAAGACTGTGAATGGCTAGCCAACTACAAAACCAGTTTCTCCTCCCTTGGTGTTCACACCCCAACTGCTAGAAGAGGGCCTCATCTTCCCTGATTGAACTAACCTCCTTATCTCTAGACTGATTCTGGCTTGCATATTTATGCCTCTGGAAATTTCCATCACGTGCATCTGACGAAGTGGGTATTCACCCATGAAAGCTTATGCTCCAATATGTCTGTTAGTCTATAAGGTGCCACAGGACTCTGTTGCTTTTTACAGATCCAGAGTAACATGGCTAGCCCTCTGATACTTCACAATTTTTAATGTATTTATCCTCACAACCCCCATGATGTAGGGCAGTGTTATTATTCCCATTTTACAGATGGGGAACTGAGGCACAGAGAAACTAAGTGATTTTCCCAAGAACATAAAGGAACTGGGACCTGGATCTGCAGAATCCCATGCTAATGCTCTAACTACTGGACCATCCTTCCTCTCCCAGGAAGTCCTGGCTTTATCCCTGAAACCTGGTCTGGTTTTCCTAACTAATGACAGACTCAAGGAACTCACTCTATTTAGCAAAGAGAAGGTTATGGGTAACTTGATCATAGTCCACAAATACCTGCAAGAGGAACAAACGCGATAATGGGCTCTTCAGTCTAGCAAACAAAGGTATAACAAGATCCAATGGCTGGAAGATGAAGCTAAACAAATTCCAACTGGAAATAAGATATACATTTTGAAGAGTGAAGGTGATTTACCATTGGAACAATTTAACTAGGCTTGTGGTGGATTCTCCATCCCTGGAAATTTTAAAATCAAGATTGGATGTTTTTTAATCAATATGCTCTAGTTCAAACAGGAATTTCTTCAGGGAAGTTCTATGGTCTGACTAGGTCAGACTAGATGATCATATGATCCCTCTGACGTTATAATCTTTCAATCTATGAAAAACTGGCCGTTATATGCCTTAGGCAGGAAATACCTTTAGCTAAAGCTCCTGACACCTACAAGAGACACTGGGATTGGCCTATGTGTGGCAGGGTGCTGCCTGTAAAAGTCGCCGGTGGGGAGAAGTGGGCCTATTCTTACTCCACTCTCATTTGCATAGGCATGTTGCGTGCTCAGAAGCTCAGGAAATTTCTCGCCCTCCCACTGCACATGTGGCATCACTCCCCTCCCCTGCAGCAGTTTCTTGCTTCCCTTCATCTTCATTTTCCCATGCTACTACAGCTGCACTCCAGCTGGGTGACCAGACCATGACTACCCCACCACCCTGCTGCACACAGGGTTTGGATTCCTTCACCTACCTCCCAATGCCTGCTGATGAGTGGTCACATGGACCTCTCTCCCTTCTTTCTCCCACCACTTGGCCACAGTACATCCTGTCATAAAGAGCAAGACTTTAACGTGCCCTTTCTCATTTACTCCCACCATTTTTTGTGCCATCCACAAATTTTAAAGTCTTTTGCCACCAGCTTTTCAGATTTATTTGTTCTTCTTATCTCACAAAGACATTAATCTGAACCTTCACATGTTTGCAAAACACCTGCGATTTCTGCAGATTGTTATGACAGAAAAGGATGATAATTAATTTCACATTTTCTGCTGTTTTAACATCCTCTCATCTTTTCATGCTAGCACCTCCACAGATTCAAAGAGAAATTGAGGAAGGTTTAAAGTGAAATATATCTCACATGGCTGGGCTGGATGACAGTTGACCTAATAGACTGTAGAGTCTCCCACAGAGCTCTTATGCTTTATCATGCAAATCTCCAGTAACATGGATTGTTGACCAAATAGACTCTGGCAAATCTTTTGAAGCTGCTAAGATCCATCATGTCAATGAGTACTTAGGAACTGTTCACCAAACACATGATTGACTAAATAGACAGCAAGGGCTTCAGTAAAACCGTTACTGTCTGTAGTGTTAAGCTATCTGCCGCTCTCTCTCTCTCTCTCTCTCTCTCTCACACACACAAAATCTGTGTACTATTATTTCCTAGGAAATTGTTGGTTAAAAAAAATGTTGCTATGCACATGCAGCCACTGCTGGATGTGCCTAGCAACATTCAGGGGGAGGGATAGCTCAGTGGTTTGAGCATTGGCCTGCTAAACACAGGGTTGTGAGTTCAATCCTTGAGGTGGCTACCTAGGGGTCTGGGGCAAAATCAGTACTTGGTCCTGCTAGTGAAGGCAGGGGGCTGGACTTGATGACCTTTCAAGGTCCCTTCCAGTTCTAGGAGATAGGATATCTCCATTAACTTTATTTTTTAACCAAATAACATAATCAGTTTTCATTTATTTCTTCTGTGCATGCTATAAAGGAATAGCCTGAAACAGTCCAGTTCACGCAAAAAAAAAAAAGCCCTCAAAGAAATACTCAGAGATCACTTCTTGATTAGTAAAACTGAGGTCAGAGTTCAAAGTATTTATTCCAATAATCTGTAGGTAGTCACTTCAGCGATCAGCTAACAAACTAACATGTTCACATTCCTACGTGCAAAGTCAGAAGTGTCAATAATATTAATAAATAATATTTAATAATATATCTAGCTCTTGTATAGTGTTTTTCATATATAGATTTCAAAACACTTTGTAACAGAAGTGTCATCTTCTTACTCCGTGCACTTGCTTCCCAGAGGCCTTTCAGACACATCCACTTACTTTTCTGAATGCAAATATTTACTGCTGTTAGCATTGTCCAGCCAGAACAGCAAGAAAGAAACAATCCAGATTTTGTTCTACCTCATGTAGGCCCCAATCCTGCAAATGGCTCCTGCAGGTGTACTCTGCATGGAGGCTAGTGCCTCCAATGCATTAACTCTAATTTGCCTTTGGCTTTCAGATCCCTTACGGAACTTAGAAAATGTCAGCTCGATCGTGTATGGATTTTAGCTTTGAGGCCTCTTGGCTTGGCGGCAGAACCAGGAACTTTCAAAGCTGAAAGCATGAGTCTCTATACCTTGAGATAAAGAGCCAGGTTCTCTAGCTCAGAGTCATAGCAGACTCTGGTCCTCTGTTGTGTGGACATGGACAGTGGGTTGCATTTGGTTCGGAAGTACATGGGTCCGGTTAGATTTTTAACTTTGGAAACCCAAAGTACTTTATCTGAACTACAAGAGAGCAACCAACACTCAATGTGTAATCTGAGGATAGGGCTAGAGGCCAAGAATTATTCAATTCTGATGCTGTCTCTTAGGCCTTGGCTACACTGGCGCTTTACAGCGCTGCAACTTTCTCGCTCAGGGGTGTGAAAAAACACCCCCCTGAGTGCAGCAAATTACAGCGCTGTAAAGCGCCAGTGTAAACAGTGCCCCGGCGCTGGGAGCCATGCTCCCAACGCTGTAAGCTAATCCCCTCGGGGGGGTGGAGTACCTGCGACCACACTCGCACTTCAAAGCGTCCCGTGGCAGCGCTTTGGAGTTTCGAGTGTAGCCAAGACCTTAGGCTATGTCTACACTACTACAGACCTTACAGCGGCACAGCTGTAAGGTCTCCCATGTAGCCGCTCTATGCCGATGAGCAAGACCTCTCCTGCCGGCATAATTAAACCACCCAAGCAAGCGGCAGTAGCTATAGCAGCGGGACATGCTCTGTTACCGACATAGTGCTGTCCACACCGGTGCTTTTGTTGGTGACGTACATTGGTCAGGGGGTTGTTTTCACAAAAGTGCTAGTGTAGACATAGCCTTAAACTGTGGCCTTTGATTAATCACTTCAGGCTGAATCGTCCAAAATTTGCACCCACAAGTCCCTTAAACAGAGGCTTATTTCAGGGCATAAGACATTTATGTGCAAGTGAGTTTCTAGGATCAAGCAGCAACGCTAAGCCTACAGCAGCAAGCCATGCAGGAGTTCTGTGCTGTGCCATAGTGCCCATCTCTTCTGGGCCTGCTGGACAACAATCACATTCTCATGAGGGGCACCCAGGCTGCAGAATATGGTCTTCAAAACATAGGGAAACAAATTACTTTATACCATGCTGAATGTCCATAATGCCCAAAAGGCCTTCACTGCCATGGCTGTCCAGAACCTGGGATCCTGTCACATGCCTTCAGTCTACAAAGCTGCACATCATTGAAGCACTCAGGATAACCAAGACTCCGAGGACGACATAATTGCAGGCTAGCAGCTAGGTGAGTGTATGCAAGGCACCAAAAGGTTCAGGATGGAATGTCTAAAGGTAAGAATCTAATAGAATTCCAGCATTAAGCACCTAAATAAGTTAATACTAAGACTAATTATTAGCATTATGCTAGCTCCTAGATGCCCTGACCATAACTGTGACCTGATTGTACTAGGCACTGTACACATGCATAATGAGAGACAACCCTTGCCCTTACAATCTAAATAGACAAGAGAGATAAAGGGTGGGAGGAGAAAAAGAGAGGCAGTGACTTGCCCCAGGTCACACAGTAGGTCCAAGCAAAAAAACAGTCGCCTGAATCCCAATGCAATACAATACCCACTGAATGAGAAGGCTGACTGTCAGTTGGTGAACAACAATGTCTCCCACTGTAGTTAGCAGGGTTACTCACATGAGTCAGGGTGTTCTTACCTAACATATTCAAGCTCTTTGATGTTGAGTGGGTACATATTATGTTTGTTAGAAGTGATAATATTTTACTAACCTCTTAACTGGAAATCAGACAAACATCACCTCCAAAGGAGCAGGGAAGTGGTATTACCTCTGTATACAGCACTAGTGAGGCCAGTACTGGAATACTACATCCAGCTCTAGTGTCTTCTCTACTAAGAGAATGCTGAGAAATTGGAAAGCATTCAGAAAAGAGCTACAAGGATGACGTGAGGTCAGGAAAACCTGCCCTACAGCACTCAGCTAAAGAAGTTCAATCTATTTAGTTTATCCAAGAAGCAACTTATTCAAGAGCTACAAATACCTACCTGGGGAAGAGATTTCTGATAGTAGGTGGTTCTTTAATTAACCTAGCAGAAAAAGGCATGAAATTCTATGGTTGGAAGGTGAAGCTAGATAAATTCAGACTAGAAATAAAATGCAAATTTTTAACATTAAGGGTAATTAACCCCTGGAACTATTTACCTAGGAACTCTGTGGAATCTCCATCACTTGAAGTCTTTAAGTCAAGACTGGATGGTTTCCTAGTGCAAACAGAAGCTGTTGGCTTGATGTAGAAATTCCTGGATGGAGTTCTAAGGCCTGTGTTATACAGGTCAGATGTAATGATCATAATGGTCAGTTCTGGCGTAAAAATCTAAGAGCTGTTTGTGTGCCTGTATTGTTTAATACTTTGTCGTTAAAGTTTGCATCTGGAAAATGCACATCTGGTCTTCACTGAGACCAAAGTGGGTTTTTTTTAAAACACAGAAGAGCTATAAACTCCTGGAAATATGGGGTTGTCATGGAAAACACTGATCGACTGTTAAATGCAGCAGCATTGTCTGACACTTATAATTAGTTACCACAGGGAGCTAGCAGCACTATCATTACTCTAATGAATGATGTTCCCTAACCTCAGCCACTGAGTGTCCATTCACTGCTACCAATACCACTAATCTGCTACTTCCACCACAGCGTACTTACAATATCTACTGTAATAAGTCACTGCTCTGAAGCTTGCTGTGATTATTGACTTGTATTATAGTGCCCACTTAATTACTAAGCTACTAAACTGAACATACTACCGTATACTCACAGGTCTAACTTGCCTTCTTTAGATAACTAAGCAATATTAACCTGACCCAAATGCCTAAGAAATACAACAGGGAGAAAAGGAGTCAGGAAACAACAAGATTGTGTTTCCAGTCCTTGCCAGCATTTGACAGATTGATGTTCTAGACCATCAACACTAGACCTGGAGGTGATGAGAATTCTTTCAAACTCAATAAATACCAGCAATTGAGAACTCCGACTTTATATGAATCAACAGGTCATGTGGGTCCCACCCCCCAGTTTAATTGCAGATGTTTCAATTGACAGATGAAACTATAACTACTTGACATGTATTTAAAGACTCAAACTTGTAAAAATGAAGATATAACGATTGGGTGTAGATTTTTGATGATATTATCATCAGCACAATACTAGAAATAGAGAAAGAAATAGATTTAATCAGAGAAACTTCAATAGAACCGTATTCCATTGATTGACCCTAAACTAGTTTTTTCTTAAATTTCCTTTATGGAGAATTTCAGATTTCTCAGTTTTCATTGCAATTTGGAATAAAGGCAAATTAAGAAATCTCAAAAAACCTTCACAAAATGGAATTTCTGTTCTCTGCAAGCTCTAATAAGAAACATGAAAACAAAAGAATGTATTGCTGGTAATGATGGGTATACCTGAAATTGTCTGAAGTTTGGCTAGGCTTGTATAAGCATCTGAAAGAAAGGAAAAAGCTTAGCTAGATATCACTCGATGCATCCCACATTTCCCAACCTGCACCGGGCCTATCTGTGATATACAAAGTACTTTTGTGGCAGTCAGTAACTTAGCATCTCACAGTTAGGATGGATATCTTAACAAGTATCACTTCAGTTATCACGGATATATTACGGATACACTTCATTCCTGAAACTGCATTATACCAGACATTTATTATTTTTATCATTCAAAAATTGTTCTAGAAGCTTGATAGAAGACAGAGAGAGCTGACAATTTAAATATTATATGCAACATGGTGAGCGAGGGTAAGAGCCAGTCTGGATGGGATGGGATGACGCCCAAAAGGAAGTACTAGACCGTGGATATGGGCGTATCTAAGTGATATGTGCTCTTCAGCTAGAAAAATGTAATTCAGGGCAGGATCCAAAACACTTCAAAGTCAAGTGAAAGTCTCTTTTATTACACTGGGCATAATTAATTCTGCCTCATGAAAATTGGTGAAGCTTGAAGATAATTGTCCACCGTCCCTCCCTATTTTGCTTGCCCAAGATCACACAGTGAATTAGTAGCAGAGTCAGGAATAGAACCCAGAAGAGTTGTGGCACTCAGTCATGGGCTCCCACTACTACGCTACATGTCTTCCATGAATGAATTCTGATGAGTGAAGTATTTCTTTGCCTTTACAATCCAAATAAAATAAAATATTGCCTCAACAAGAATCTTTTTAAAAATTGGTTTAATTTTTTGTCTCTTACTTTCCCATTCAGTAAATTCCCGTACTAGGGACCTGATCCAAGTTCCATTGAAGTAAGTGGAAAGACTCCTACTGTGTTCACTGAGGTTTGGATCATGCCTTTATTACATCTGGTAGTGTTTTCTCCTTGATTGTGTTCTAACACAGCTTCTGATTTTCATATTGTGTCTTTTTCTCTCTCTCCAGCAATAGAGTAGCAATTGTAGTTTCTCTAGTTCGTTATTGTCTGTCTAAGCATGGTTTGTTATTGTCTAATCATGGTCTAATATTTCTAACTAATGTGCAAGTTTAGGCATGCTTTCAGTAATTCTTTGGAAAGTTGCACCTTTTCTTGTGTGGCACAGAACTCTACTGAGATTAACAAAATGCAATGCCCAGCATTAAAGCTCAACACTTTTCCAAAGATGTCCCCACTAGCAATATATGCCTCCGAATGTAAAGTGTCCATTGTGAATGTGACAAAATGAGAAAAATGTCTTTTGATCTGATACCTCTCTTGTATAAACCCTTCTTTTGCTGGTGTATCTCAATTTATTTAATGCAGTTGCTCTTGGTTTACACTGATGTGAGAGGTAAATAAGATTCACACCTCTCTTCAATCCCATATCAAGACATGAAGTTCATCAGTTCACACCTGAGCTACAGAAGGCAAACCCCACAGATGTAAAGCAAATCATTAACATCTTCCTCCTCTCTGTTCTTTGAAAAGCTAAGTAGAGAAAACGTCTGTGTGATTCAATACATAACACTCCATTCCCCAGCCCTGCATGCTCAAAAGGTAGCTCTACAAGGATTGATTCTAATATATTTCTTAATTATTTACTAACTATGGGTATAGCCTGATATAGGATTGGAGAACACAATTGCAGAGTAAATATGCAGAGATTGCATCTTCTTTCCTTCTTACAATAATGCTTTTTTCAAAGCATAGAGACTAGGCCATTCTTACCATATACAATAAATTCAGCAGAGTTTTCTTTGGAACAAGCAAAAGCCATGGTACTTACTAGTCACTGTTCAGCTCCATTTTAGGTCATGTGAGAGGGACTTCCAGTTCTGCAATTTATACCTTCACACAGCGCCATCTGATGTTAGGAATGCAGTACTGCAAAGAAAGGTAGCACTGTAGCTTTCAAATTGAAGAGCTGTGAGTGCCTACTCTGGCTTCTCTGTTTTAATTTTTTCTTTGTTATGTGGTTTTGGTGGTGGTGGCCCATGCTTCCTCCTTGCCAGAGGTAGGATTTTTTTGATGGAGAGAATTAAAAATTTTATTAAAGTTAATGTTTAAAATGAAATATACACGAGTTAAGAGGCAAGGTACTGTACATCTGGGGTCAGGCTTGGGTTATGGGAGGTTACAGGTATCGTTTGCAAGGATGAGAAGATACATACATATCGCATAACCTGTATAGACCCAGATTGGGGTGCAAGGGTTTTTAAAGTGTCAGTGAATATGTGGGCTCGGGTACGCCACCCATGGAATGAATAAGGAGTAGCGGATAAGTACATGGGTGGGGTGCGTCCCTTGGTCCGTCAGGGAAGGAAGTGGGTTATTTCCCTGGTCGCGGTCTCAGTTACTCAATGCGGTATTGACGGTTTTGATGGAGAGAATAGTACACACAGACACGGAGGCACAAAAGGGAAAAATTAACTGGGTTGGGTGGAGGGATGATTGGCAAAAAACAGTAAGGGATAGAGTAAAGGGATTATAAAGTTGGTCATTGAGTCTAGGACCCTCGTTCAGGTCAGGATTTATGGTTGATGAAGATTTAGCTCAAAGGTTTTAGCTAGATGCCTTCTTACTCTTAAGAGTAGACCATGGGAAAAGTTGTTGTTGTTGTTGGCACTTTAAAGTACAAATTGTGGCTTTTTGTTAGATCTTAACTTAAAATTAAAGTCCTTTTCATATGTACAGTAGATTCCTCGTTTGTTTTGGCCTTCTTCTCTTCACAGTTTCCATGAATCTACAACCCATATCTCCCACACTACAACTGCAGTGCAACCTTTTTTGTTTGTTTGTTTCCTACCCACAACTAGACCCCTTGTATCATCATTGGACTTTGCATTGTGCCGTGCCACTGTTTGGGAATGGTGGCTTGTCATCATTGTTACTAGCTGACAGCATTCCTGAGCTCCCTGCCTGCTTTGGGAGATGCAAAGGGGCAATGGTCACCTGGTTGGAGAACAAGTGCCACCAAAAACCCATTGTAGCCTTCTGGGCCCAGCTCTGCAAGAGGGACTTAGGCATTGCCCAGAAAAGCGCAGGACCACCACCACAATCCACAAAGCCGTAGTTAAGCGCCTAAGCACCCAATACATTGGGTAGAGAGAGGCACCTTAGAATGTGATCCACAAAACCAGCGCTCTAGGTGGGGAGTTGCCCAATCTAGCCAGTGGGTGATGCCAGTGATAGGGGTGCGTGCTAAACCCTCTCCTCCTGTAGACACTCAGTGCCTACGTCCGGGCTGCAGGGAGATGCCTATCTCTGTTTGAGATCCACGGACTCTCCTCTGCCTAACTCATGTACAAGGCCTGATCCACTAGGCGTGTTCAGAGGCTGCCTATCTCCTTAGGAAACAGCCGGGGAAGGGCAGGGATGGAAGGCAGCCCTCCTTTATCCCAGTAGTTACAGTACTCACCCAGGTAGTGGGACACCCCTGCTTCAATTCCTCCTTCTGCCTGATGAGGCAAAGGGATTTAAAGAGGGACCTGCCACCTCTCAAGAGATGTCTACACTAATGGAGGCATGTAAAAGTGAAGGCACTGCATGCTGCAGCGAAAGGTAGGCTGTGGCCACACTTGTCACTGCAGTGTTTAGCTCTATCGCTCAGGGAAAGGCTGAGGCAGAGTGGAAAAAGCCTTTCCCTGCTGGCTCCTTCCTGCCAGAGTCTTTCACTGCTGGGGGAAGGAGAGGAGGAAGTGGATCACTGCACAACTAAAAATAGCAGTGTAGATGTGGGAGGCACTGCTTGGGCATGTAGAGAGCCCAGGTAGGGTATACACCCTGTGGGTAAGGTGTATAGAGCACTCTACTCTGCCCATCTTAGCCACTGTGCCTCAATGTCTACACTGCTTTTCATACCCATGCTAGCTGGGCGCGTAGTGTCTGTACTATACATACCACTGTAAGTGGAGACATCTCTTCAGAGGAGTTCCCTAACCACCAGGCTACAGAGCCAGTCAAACTATTTTTCTGGCCTCATGAATATTTAATTAAAGTGGAACAGCTTCCATAGGAGAGATTGGAGAAGCCTCACACCAAAAGCTCCTGTGGGCCAGTGGTTAGGACTTTCACCTGAGAGATAGAAGAAACCTCTTTAAATTCCTTCTCCTCATCAGGCAGAGGAGAAGGACTTGACTATGGAGTCCTCCATAGCCTGAGTGATGTGTAGGATGACTTAGGCAGTGGAGCACCTATCTTTCCCTTGGCTCACAGATTGCTCTGGGGCTTAAGCAAGAGGTAGGCACGTGGAGTGGGGCAGGAGAGTGCATGCTCACAGGCAGGGGCATAGGCATCCAGGGAAATTTCACTGTGAAAATTTAGGTACCAAACAAGATTAGGTGCCTACTGGGTTAGGTGGCAGCCAAGTGGGCATTTTGTAGGTTGCAGTGGTACCTAAAAATGGACTCAGGCACCTAAATACTTTTGTGGATCCCATCGTCGGCCTTTCAACTGTGACGTGAGTCAGAGGACTCATTGTTCTGAGGAAGTTTTTACTATAGTGAATGCCATTATTGAATGCGCATTGCAAAAAAACTCTCAGATACTACTGTTGGTTGAAATGCTTTGTTTCTACAATGGGTGTATTGCAGCAAGCCTTTTAAATCCAGCTAGAACATCTTGCAACATATTCAGTGAGTTTTCAGCACTGCTGTGCAGTGTATGCAAACATGCAATATTAACGCTCTTTAAGACAGACCTGCTAGGCAAGCATCTTGACTGTTCTCCATTAGATTTACTTAAACTACGAGTCATGTTCAGACCCTCTGTAGAAATGTTTACTTAGGTGAGTTTTTTTTTTTAAAAAAAGCCAGCATAGTCTGTATGTGAAATGAGATACAAAAGGCAATGATTATGGCCCCAATCCTGCAAGTTACAATTAGGGTGACCAGATATCCCGATTTTATAGGGACAGTCCAGATTTTTGGGTCTTTTTCTTATATAGGCTTCTATTACCCCCACCTCTGTCCCGATTTTTCACATTTGCTGTCTGGTCACCCTAGTTACAATGGGGCTCAGTGCAGATGCAGAGGTCCTCTTGCTTGTTTTGAATAACTGCATCAAGGCCTAAATGATTATATCAGTATTAAAAGGAAAGGGATTTTTTACATACAGAGAGGCTATTAATAATCCAAGTCATTTGAACAATGTCAAACAGCAACATTTGTTTGAACCTCATTGTTTTTAAAGGAAAAATAAAAGCTTGCTCTTCAGCTACTTTAATTAAAAAAGGTTGTTTGCAAACATACACTACTTCTGTTCAACGAGTCGGATCTCTTTTCTGCTGTAATGTGATTTCAACGGGTACACAATGGTGCATTTGCTTGAAGGACCAGATTAATTAATCACTGCTGCTATAGTCTGTTAGGGGTACTGGGCCAAATTTCTGCATACGACATTAAACAGAAATTTGCTGTCTTTCAGCACCAGCATGGTGGAGTGGTGGCGAGCCCTATGCTGTGCTTCAGAAGGCTAGAGGTCTACTCCCAACTCTGCTGTTACGCAAGTCATTTCCCTGCCTCTGTTTCCACTGCTACTCTTGTCTACTTAGTCTTTAGACAAACTGTAATATAAATAATAATATTCCATAAATTGTTTCTAAATAGGACATTTATCAATGTTGTCTGCAAGTTGTTACTGGATCATTAAAGACCCAATTTTGCTTGTCCTCACTTTGCCACTCACATGAAGCACTAATTTTTATTACATTTTTGCCTCTGCTTTAGCTTCCCCGTCCTTACCCACGCATATGCTCCCTCCCTCCCACTGTGCAGATTAATTGTGCTAGGAACATGAATAAACCAAGTGGGAATTGATACATATCATCTGTCGGCAGACACAGGTAGTCCAAAATATTTAATTTCTGTATTTATTTCAACGTGACTATAATGCATCCAGGCAAAGTGCTGGGTGCATGTGAAGTCTGCATCAATATAAAATATACAATATGCAAATTGAAATTCAAAATGATAGACTGTTTCTTCTCCACACATACACCTCTTCCAGAACAATCTGATATGGCTTCATGAACTGAGCATTAGGGGAGGGCATGTAAAGAATCAACACAACAGACTAGGAAAAAGACAAGACTGGGTGTGACATCTTGCTTGGATATTCCCCTGCCTTCAGGCATGGTCATTAGACTTATATGCATGTACAGCCCAAAGCCAGATTTGCCCCCAGAAATGCTTTGTGTTCTGATCACCTTAGGGTGACCAGATGTCCCGATTTTATAGGGACAGTCTCGATTTTGGGGTCTTTTTCTTATATAGGCTCCTATTATCCCCCACCCCCTGTCCTGATTTTTCACACTTGCTGTCTGGTCACCCTAGATCACCTATTTCATCAAAACGTATTTACAGTCTGGGGGGGTTGCTTTTGGGAAATGAGGTAACCTCTGCCTGTCTTCTGGAACAAGTCACTTCACTTCTTTCTTTCCTCTCTTGTCCGTTTTGATGGTATGCTCTTTGGGGCAAGGGCTTTTCGTACCATGTGCCTGCACGCAATGGGGCTCCAATCTTGGTTGAGGCCCATAAGCACTATGGTAATACAAATGCTAAAATAATAAAACGGCTTTTTACTTTTCCCCTTTCTACCCTATCTCTCTTCAAAATGTCATCCGAAACCATATGTTTTCTCCCTTACCTATGCCTCTTAATTTCTCTCTATTATTAATCTTATGACAATGCTTAATTTAGGGTGCAGTATGTTTACACAGCACTCTTTCTCATATTTCTGTCTGTCTTGCTCAATTGGGTAAAGCATCTGGGGACAGAGGTTGTATGAGAAGCCACTATGCAGAAGGAGGCTGTATTGTACTGGCAGTGTGCATCACTTGAAAAATACTGTGGTCTATACAAATTATACACACCCTATGGATATACGGGTGCAACAGTTGCTTGTACAAGAGACACAGTGCTGTTCCTGTCACACCCAAGGACAGGGATGAGCACTAACTGCAATTTATGAAGCCGAAAGAAGACTAGCTCTCTGCATTAGTTTCTTTCTTAGGCATTCAAATAAAGGTAACTTTTTTTAAGTGCAATGTCAATGTGATTCATCAGGTTGAAGAGTTAGAATAACCTTCTCTTAGAATAAGCTTTGTGTTACCGAGTTTGAGCTTTCAATGGTTTTGCCAAATTTCCTTTACAATGTGACAGATGCTTGTCCTCAACCCCCACTTGCTCTTCAGATGCAGTTACATCCCTGACTGTGTTCAAGATTGCACTGCTGACCTTTAGAGTGGGCTGGATTACATGAATGCACAAAGAGCTTCTATGAAGATACATTGCCATTCAGCCGTGTGTATCTCTATTTCATTGCGAGCTCATGTATAGTGAAATATGCTATACGTTAATACCGGTACCACCAATGATGTAGTGAAAAGAATCAGTTCCTTTTCTTTCATGCACCAGCCCTTTCCTTCTATACAAAAATAGAGACGGAAAAGCCTTTCCTAGGACTTGAAAAGTGAGCTTTTTCTAGTGGAGCAGGTACTGGGCTAGGAATTATGAAGCCTTGGTTGTAATCCTGAATCTGATCTTCTGTGTGATCTTGAGCAAGTCACTTCATTTCTCTTTTCACACTTCGTTGGACTTATCTATTTAGATTGTAAACTCTTTGAGGCAGGGAATGTCTCTAAGTATATGTTTATATAACCCAGGGGTCGGCAACCTGCAGCACACATGCCAAAGGTGGCACGCGAGCCAATTTTTAGCGGCACTCTGCTGACAGCTGGAGTGCCAGACGCCGGCCCCGCTCAGCCCGCTGCCAGCCTGGATGAATGGAACCCTCGGCCGCTCAGCCCACTGCCAGTCTGCGGTTCCGTCCGCTGGCCCCGCTCAGACCGCTGAAGGTCTGGGGTTCCAGCTGCCGGCCCCTTGCCAGCCGGGGTCCCGGCTGCCAGCCCCGCTCAGCCCACTGCCGGCCTGGGATACCAACCACCGACCTGCTCAGCCAGCAGCCAGTCTGGGGTTCTGCCACCAGCCCCCTGCCAGCCGGGGCCCCGGCCACTGGTCCTGCGCAACCCACTGCCGGTCTGGGGTCGCGGCCCCCAGCCGGGGTCCCGGCCACTGGCCCCACTCAGCCCGCTGATGGTCTGGGTTTTCAGCCGCCGGCCCCTTGCCAGCTGGGGTCCCAGCTGCTTGCCCTGCTCAGCCCACTGCCAGCTGGGATCCTGGCCACTGGCCCCGCTCAGCCTGCTGCCGGCCTGGGATACCAGCCCTAGTCTTGATTAGGGCCTCTAGGCATTACAGCAATGCAATTAATAACAACAATCCAAAAAGGCGATATCTTATCTATCTCTCGTTTGAAGGTTTAAAAGGTTTAGGAAACATAAATGGGATACTGCTGATTTTTTTTAAGAGTCTCAAGACAAACTGAGAAACTGTGACACACACACTCATTAGCGAAAGCTAATAAGAAAGCTAATTAGCTTCATGGATTTCTCCTGTGTCTCTTACATTTTACAGCTATTTGTATATTTCATGTTTCATTATTTAGGCCTGGAGATATTAGCCTAATAATGCACACAACAGTGAGTTGGGAACTCAGGAAAAATTAAAGATACAGCTATATTTGGAGCTTGGGTGTGATTCCCAGCTCTCATAGACATATTGGCACTAGCTTTCATTGAGCTAGTGCACAAACAATAGTAGTGTAGCTGTGGTATCACAGGCAGCAGTGGCACAAGCTAGTCGCCCAAGTATGTACCCACAGGTCCACGCAGCTTTGTACTGGGGGTAGCCAAGTTGTGCTGCCACTGCCCATGCTACCATGACTGCACGATTGTATTTAGAGTACAAGCTTGATGAGCAGTAGCGCAAGTATGTCTACATGAGCTGGGAATCACCCAAAGTGTGAAACCAAGTATACTTAGATAGAGTCCTGGTTGTCACCACTTTTGTTAACATGCATGAAACTGAAGGTAGGAGAATAGAAATCAAGTTACCAGTATGGGACCTATACTAACGACAGTTTTAAGCCTCTGAGCACGTGTAGTGTGAACAAAAGTTTCCAGAAGTCTGAGCAGTGAGAATCAGAGTGAATCAGAGACTCATGAACGTAACGAAGAGTGCCGAAGCCTCTCACCCACCATCCTGGTTCCTGAGTGACTGTAAACATTACAAAAGTTTCAAGAGTATTTGGAATGAATAAGAGAGTAGCCAGAAGGGGACAGCAGGTCCTGCTGTGGAGGAACAATATCAGGTGACCAAGAGGAGATTTCTGAAGAGAAGAAAGTGTCTTTTGGAGACCAGTGGGTTGTGTGGCTAACCTACAGGAACAGCGAATGGAGTGTTGTAAGTGATTAGGGAAAGCCTGAGTGAGGTATAGAAAGCTTGAGGGAGCTACAATTTCAATTTTTAAATGTTAATAAGAAATCATTAGTGGGGGTCTTGAGGAATCAGTTCTCAGCCCAACAGGGCTACCCAAAGGGGGGGCGGGCAAGTGGGGCAATTTGCCCCAGACCCCAGGCCCCACAGGGGCCCCCACAAGAATATAGTAGTCTACAGTATTGCAACTTTTTTTTATGGAAGGGGCCCACAAAATTGCTTTGCCCCAGGCCCCCTGAATCCTCTGGGCGGCCCTGCATCCCAAAGCTACTCAGTAACCTGCAAAAAGTAGAAGATTACTGCTGATAAAGTTTGTGGATGACATAAAGATTGGCAAGGTGGTAAATGCAGGAAAGTGATATGGAGCAATTTGGATTGCTTGGTAAACTGGGTGCAATCAAACAATGGGCATTTTAATAGAGTGCTAAATTCAAGGTCATGCACCTAGGAACAAAGAATGTAGGCCATCCTTATTGAATGAATGACTGTATCCTGGAAAGCAGTGACTATGGAAAGAACACATGGGTAATGGAAGACAACCAACTGGACATGAACGTCTACGGTGATACTGTGGCAAAAAGGGCTAAAATAATCCTTGGAAGGATAAACAAGAGCTGGCCCAGAATGTGTTACAAAGGAGCAGCTGTATCTGGGCTAGTAGCACTGGACTAGTTCTGCACGTTTGCTCTCCAAGATACCATTTGAATCCAAAGGGATTCTAACCTGGAAAAGGTGACTAGGATAAATGCGTTCCCTTTTTTTCTTTACATACTGAAGTCAGAACCTGCTGCGGAAGTTTCCTGATGAAGGAGGACAGATATTCCCACAAAGATTTCCATGCTCACCGTACTCAGAGAACATTAGGAAGATTTTGAGTGACTCATGCCTCTGTAACACCCTCTGTAACAGCGACTGTGCTCTGTAAAATCAGATACCACATTTGCAAGAGAGCAAAAATAACAAATTCTTATCAATAAGCAGCACTCCACAGATGCCCACAAGGCTCATGATGACAGAGAGACAAATGTCCTTTTTTTTCCACAGGCAGAAGATACAAAGTCAGAAGAACAATTCTTAAACTATGCAGCCCTGACTATCGTGATAATCAGAAAGTTGAAGTACAGCCAGGCCAGCTCTTCAATAATTTCTGAATGAATAATTACTATTTGCTTTTGTTTTTACTCACATTAACATTAGTTTTTAATTTCGTTGATGGGTTAGGTACTCAGCATCTCTGAAAAAATCAGGCCCTACTTGTCTTAGGCCTGGTCCCCACTAAGCCCCCACTTCGGACTAAGGTACGCAAATTCAGCTACGTTAATAACGTAGCTGAATTCGAAGTACCTTAGTCTGAACTTACCGCGGGTCCAGACGCGGCAGGAAGGCTCCCCCGTCGATGCCGCGTACTCCTCTCGGCGAGCTGGAGTACCGGCGTCGACGGCGAGCACTTCCGGGATCGATCCGGGATCGATTTATCGCGTCTTAACCAGACGCGATAAATCGATCCCAGAACATCGGTTGCCTGCCGCCGGACCCTCCGGTAAGTGAAGACGTACCCTGAAATTGAGTGCCCAAAATTCAAACGTCAAAATGTAATGGATGCCTTTGAAAACATGGGTTTAACCACTGTATACTGGGAACAGGGATATCCATTTCTATCAGTCACTTTGAGAACTGCAAATGAAAAGCCCTCTGTAAGTATTTTTACTGCTAAGTGTTAATTAAATTTCTAATTTTTCACATAATCTAGCATCTGAATCCATACTCATAAAATAGCACTGGGTATCTCTTCTTCCTTTAAGATTTGGTGTATAAAACATTTCTGACTCTTACTCTCTTTTCTCCCCTCAGTTTTCATTGATGCCCTAAATATTACAGGACAGGTGGTCTCCTGGTATAAACTGGGGAATTTCCATTGAGCTCCCTGGACCAGCACCAAATTACACCAACAGAGTATCTGGCCTTTCATTGACTCTTAAAAATACTGATCTTGCTCTCCTGAAACCTTTGCCAGTTTCTCAAAGCCTTAATTATCTGGCTCCTAAACTGTGACAGGTACAGTATTTAATGCTCAACATTTCCACAAATGTAATGGAATCAATGGTGCGAGATTAAGTAATTCAGTATTTAAACAGACTTCACCAGACAATTACCCAATAAAGGTGTGGATTTATATACATATTTGAGCATGGTGTATGAAAACTGAAATTACCTATATTCATAGCAGATGACTTGAAACACCATTAAAGAAAGGTAGATATGAAATCCTTTCTTTAGAAGCTTAAGATAAGGTATGTTTGTAAAGAAAGAGAGCAAACTTGGTAGTGATAATGGAGTGTGGAAAGCTTTTTAAAAACAACAACAATAAAAATCTAGCATGCAACTGATATCAAAGAATATTCCTCCTGATTATTTATTGCATGGCACCAGTCTCAGACTTTCAAGGATGCCTTTGTACCAACTCTAAAAGATTATTTAACACGGCTCCCGCACAAAGTGAAAACACAGCCAGTGATGAGACAAACATTTCTCAGCTTTTCCCTCTGGTCTCTTTGGGACCACATCAAAGCAATTTTTTTCATTTAGAGCCCTTTTGGTATGAACAGCAAATTACATTTCTTTAACTGCATGCAATCTATCCCTTTTATAAATCTCTTCTTTGAAAACACCCATTTTATTAAATAAATTGGAAGTTAATTGCAGTCATTATAATCTTCTTAGATTTATAATAGTTTAATTTATGTTTGCACATGCAGCTGTTGGAAGTGATTGACGGAAGTAAAAACCCACATGGCCTTACACAGCATTCTCTTGAATAAGAACCAATGTCTCCAAAAGTAATAATTAGGGATGAAGCTGGGGCATCTGCAGAAAAATAGGCCATATGCCTAAGAGGTAGGTGATGCTCAGAAGACAACAGAAAGACTTCAAAAGTAATGAAAGAACGGCTTTATTGGCAAATAATTACTTAACAGAGATGAAAACAAACCCATGCTACTGAAGCAAGTCAGTCACTCATGTGACTAAGTAGGTGTTGCAGGCGTGCCATCTTCACTTATGCTTTCCAACAGGAGGAGGGGAAATGTGTCCCTTCCACAGCGACAGGTAACTGTGAAGCACAGGAAAGATACACGGGAAAATAGCATGCGCTCTAATTAGGGAACGTTCTCTTAAAACTGACAGTGGGACAAATTTTGCCCTGAGGTACAGCCATGCAACATCACTGTAGTCAAAAGAGAGCCGAATTTCAATGCTTTCAGTGAACACCTGTCTCCCCAGTGCTTCATGCTGCTTTATTGTGCTACCTGTTCCCACTACTTTGGCTCCTTTACCATTAAATCTCTTTTCAGTTCTCTGCAATCTGGCTTCTGTCTTTTCCTATCTCTTGAAAGTGGTGTTACCCAACTCACTGAGTGTCTCTACATGGCCAGATCTCAAGATCTCTCTTCCCCTTCTCATCCACCTCAATTTATCCTATTGACAAAGCTGTTTACGCTCTCCCCTCCTGGAAGCTGCCACTTGATTTCCATGACTGGTTCTGTGGTATGTATATATATGTATATGCCTCCAATCACTTCCAGCAGCTGCATGCACAAATATATATATATATATATACCCCCCGTTACCATAGCATCTGAGCACCTCACAATCTTTAATGTATTTGTCCTTACAACACCCCCGAGAGATAGGGAAGCTCTGTTCTGCCCGCTTTACAGATGAGGAACTGGAGCTCAGCGAGAGACTAAGGGCTAGATTTTTAAAGCCTAAAGATGCCGATAAGTATCTAGGCATTCTTAAAGATATTTGTGTGCCTAAATACCTTTAAGGATTTGGGTCCTAGTGTTTTCAAAATCACCTAGGCAGGAGTGGGAGTTAGAAGGCTAGGCACTTTAGGAAATCACAGTAGGTGTGCCTAGCGGCATCTTTAGGCACCTAAGGACCTTGCCAACATTCCATAGTTTCAACCACTGGACTATCCATTGGTTCTAACCACTGGATTATCTTTCCGCTCTGACTGATCTGCCTCTGAGCCTACCTGTATGTCCACTCTTGCAGAATGTATTCCTCCAACCTTTTGGAATCTGTCATTGTCACTCTGGGTTCAGGCCCTGACTTACTTCTTCTTGCCATCTAAACACTATCCCAGAGCAGCCTTGTCTGGCCATACAGCGTCAATAACCATTTCTACACTGGTGAGTCAGCTATACACCTATCCACCCCAGATCTCAACTGTGCAGTCCTAGTGTCATGCTTTGATTCCTTTCTCTCCCCTTCTCTCCTTATACTGATGCTGTCACTAAATCCTTGTGCTTTCTGTCCCTGCATCTTCTCAAAAATCCATACATTTCTGCTGTTAAAGCTCTCAGACCCTAATGATCTCTCAGATACATCACTGCAACGTTCTCTTCCGGTCTTCAAGACAAATACTGTAGCTGGACTTTTAAAAGGGCTGGATAATTTTTATGGCAAATAACATTTATATATAATGAGCCAAGTCCTGAGAGCCACAATCTTTTTAATCAATCCTTACACAAGGAACCACCCAGTGGCTTAAAACTCTGTGTAAAAATACAGTAATGCGTTCAAAATTTAACCCACTCACATACCATAACCAGTATTGCCAACCCCAACCATGCAAAATACACGAGTCAGGCCCCCAAAAGTATGGGATTGGCTCAAAAATCATGAAATCGTGTGTGTGTGTGTGCGCGCGCACACGCACAGTTATTTTTATTTAGCTTTTGGTTTTCAAGCCTGTAAGGTGCACTTGGATCACATTTTCAAGCTTTTCTTTTTTTTCATAATCAGTGAGGAAATTTTCATGCATTCACATGACTCCAAGAGCTCAAGCTTTCACATTCTGTATTTCTCAACAAAAATTCTGCAGTCATTAAAAAAAAAATCTTCCTTGTACAAATAACAAATGTTTAGGGGCAAAATTTCAAAAATAGGGTTTTATGTTGAACATACATAAACGGGTGATGTGGCCAAGCATCACTGCATATGAAATGAGCAATAAAGTTGTGGAGTGCTGGACAAAGATAACGAATGATGGGCAGGACAGGGAACCTGCTCCTGAATGAATGTTAGTGCTGTAGGCAGCCATCAATTTACCCCTGTCTTGCAGCAAGGTTAAAGTGATAGCTAAATCCCTTAGCATGATCAAACTTAATCCCACTTCTTCCAGTCACTCATCCACTTCTTAAATTCCACCCCATTCTTATATCAACTTACTGAGGTTAAGGGAACAGATGTATATCAACTGAATGAGAGTTATGCCTACTATTTAACCTGATTTATGCCCACATATAGGCTCCACCCACACATGTACAACAAACCTGAATGCCCTGCTGCACACATAAGAACATAAGAATGGCCATACTGGGTCAGACCAAAAGTCCATCTAGCCCAGTATCCTGTCTTCCAACAATGGCCGATGCCAAGTGCTTCAGAGGAAATGAACAGAACAGGCAATCATCAAGTGATCCAGCCCCGTCACCCATTCCCAGCTTCTAGCAAACAGAGGGCACCATCCTCAATCCACAATGCAAGAACTTGCAGCATTAACACCTTCAACTAACTTTTATTATTTTATCATTTTGAATGAGTATCTTTATGTTCCATTAAAACCCTATTGGATGCCACAAAGCAGAACAATGTATAGTCTCCTTATGATTTGCGTGTTAATTAAACGTTTCCGACTGACTGACTGAATTCAGTATAATCTCTCTAGACAACTGAGCTCTGCATCCTTAATTGTTGTGTCTCAGGTCAAGCAGATGATAATATATTTGCTCTAGTGGAAGTAAAGAATTTACTCCTTGTTCGAAGCATTCAGCTCCACTTCATATACAAGCATAAAAACCTCTGCAGTATTAAGACAGTATAATTAGATAATTGCTATATTCAAAGCTATTTGCCTCTGATTAAATAAAAATCCTAAATAATTTTAGTTTCTGTCTCTGCTAATTAGTGGGTTTTGTGTCTATTTAATTTAAGCGCATGCCAGGACTGATTCAGTACGTTCACCTCTGGGAGTCCATTTGTTATGGGCTTGGTCCTTAGGGACTTCATGCAATTAAAAATAAATTGAATTTATGGCTTAATCCTTCTTGAGAGCTCCAGGACAAAAATTATTAGAGCTTTCCAAGGTTTTCTTTTTTTAGATATATCATCTGTCCTTCTGGATTCTAGGGGCCAATTTATCTACTGGTATAAATCGGTGCAGCTTCATTGACTTCAATCGAGTGAGGGCCAATTTACATGGACAGAAAGTGTGGCCCCCAACTCTGATTTTTGTTTAAAAAAATTAAACTTACTTCTCTAGCTTGCCGCAGCTTCACACAAATCAGACTCCTGGTATTTCAGATTTAAATAACTTTGCTGACTTTGAAGAGTACAATACGAGCAGTTATTTTAAGCATATGTCATAACAGCCTGCTTCTATTTAAAATGGGCTTTAAGATGATCGGTGGTGACATGACATGTGACAAATTAGAGTGCGAATGCTAATACCTCAGGTTTAAAAATCAGCCAGATTGGCCCTAGCATAAGTGTGCAGTGGTAGGTGGCAGGACACAGGGAGTCTGCTACCTCTTCAGATCTTCTGCATTGAGTTGGGAGCTTGGGGGAGAACACGCTCTGCTCCACTCGCTCTGTGTGCACCCACAGCTGAAATCCAGGGAAGACTCAGAAAAGGGATTTTAAATCTATTCAGTGTTTTGGTTTTTTTTGCCTTACTGGTGACCCTGGAATGAGGACTGAGGCTCATGGGGAAAACAACATCTAAGTTCAGTGGAGCCCTCTGTCAGAGCCAGCTTCTGACCACCCTTGCTCACATTGCATAAGTAGAAACTTACTCCACATGTAGTCCCAGAATCTTGCCCTACTGAGGCCATTTTTTCACTCTGCGTGGAGGTTCCCCATAGCTGAACAATCAGTCTCCATTGGTATGCAGTGACTTTCCATTTACTTCCCTGGAAATTGAGTGCCACTGCAGCTACGCCCCAATATAAGCAGGTTTCACGGCCTTATCTTGAAAGTGTTCTTCATGGGCCCAACCCTGGTGATGTCCATAGAAAGAGCAGGGCAAGTGCCATGGTAATACCTTCCATAGGAAGTGCCCGTAAGTTAAGAACAATGGTGGTTCTATTTCCCAAATTTTGTAGGTAAGTGCCCGACATAAATTTTAATCACAGTGAATCTTCACTACAAGAGTCAGCAGCAGAAAAAAATCTATTCTAGCTGGAAGCATCTTTTTTGATTGCAAAGCACCACAGGGTATTCTTAGATAATCCCTGGAATATGTAACCCATCAGGAGTCCATGCAAATCACTCGCCGCCTGACAAACCCAATGTGAAATTGGAAGGATATACCCAGATCAGTCAGAATAGAGAGACAGAAACAAGCCAGAAAGCTCTCCTTTCTAGCTTGGACTCACTTCCAATTACCCTTCCCTAACCTACATTTTTACACTCTTCTTCATTGTCAATAATCTAAGTGGGGGGGGGGTTCTGGCTATTTTGAAGGATCTGTGATCTCAAGAACAAAAGCAGTGAGAAGGAGGAACAATCCCTGCCTGGAGGGGGAATGGGTTCACACAAGTGCTGCAAGGGCTGGAAAGTCAAGAAGGCTGGCCAGCATAGTAAGAAATTAAGGGGTAATCGCTAGTCTCCGCTCTTCAGCAACGAGCTTGACGTCAGTATGGCAAGAGAGATGAGAAAAGGTCGACCCCTTCCCGTCTCATCTCCACTCTGCTAGGCATGTAAAAATGATGAGTTACTCTATGCATTATTCAAGATTAAAGGCAAAAAATAGCAAAAAAATGGAGTGGAAAAATGCCTCTCTTTGGATAATTCAGGAGGAAAAAATGCATGAATGGCACAACCAACTAATTATGTGGACACAACACATCCCTAAGGATTTTGGGTGAACTAATAGAGGTCACTGTACAATGTTTGTACCTCTCAAGTTCTTCAACCAGTTTACGTGGAGGTTGAATTTATAATGACTCTTCCAGACATTAGAAGGTGGTAGAAGATCTTGTGTGATGCATGAGCTGCCCATTGGTTTGTTAGTCTTGTCTCAGAGCAGGATTTGAAGTCTTGGAAGACTCAGAAGCTCAAGGATTTGACAAGGACAAGTGCAGAGTCCTGCACTTAGAACGGAAGAATCCCATGCACTGCTACAGACTAGGGACCAAATGGCTAGGTAGCAGTTCTGCAGAAAAGGACGTAGGGGTCACAGTGGACGAGAAGCTGGATATGAGTCAACAGTGTGCTCTTGTTGCCAAGAAGGCTAACGGCATTTTGGGCTGTATAAGTAGGGGCATTGCCAGCAGATCGAGGAACGTGATCGTTCCCCTTTATTCAACATTGGTGAGGCCTCATCTGGAATACTGTGTCCAGTTTTGGGCCCCACACTACAAGAAGGATGTGGAAAAATTGGAAAGAGTCCAGCGGAGGGCAACAAAAATGATTAGGGGTCTGGAGCACATGACTTATGAGGAGAGGCTGAGGGAACTGGGATTGTTTAGTCTGCAGAAGAGAAGAATGAGGGGGGATTTGATATCAGCCTTCAACTACCTGAAGGGGGGGGTTCCAAAGAGGATGGAGCTCAGCTGTTCTCAGTGGTGGCAGATGACAGAACAAGGAGCAATGGCCTCAAGTTGCAGTGGGGGAGGTCCAGGTTGGATATTAGGAAACACTATTTCACTAGGAAGGTGGTGAAGCACTGGAATGCGTTATCTAGGGAGGTGGTGGAGTCTCCTTCCTTGGAGGTTTTTAAGGCCTGGCTTGACAAAGCCCTGGCTGGGATGATTTAGTTGGGAATTGGTCCTGCTTTGAGCAGGGGGTTGGACTAGATGATCTCTTGAGGTCCCTTCCAACCCTGATATTCTATGATTTCTATGATTTATTTTGGTCTAACTAACTAGAATAATAAGTAAGCCATTGGGGAGGGTATATCATCTTTATATCATTAGCCTCTGGTGTATAAAATGAGAACTGCTGAGCAGTATAAGGACTATGATGCTTTAGCTCAAAGGTAAGGAGCCTATATTCTGGAGCAGGCAGATTTGAGTTATTTCCTATTTTTCTTTCATTACTTTAAAAAATGAATCAACCTCTTGTACACGATTCTAGATCTTTACAACCTGAGAATATACTCAATGTTAAGTATTTGTATTACAATAGCACTTAAAGGTCCCAGCCAAGATTGGGTCCCCGTTGTACTAACCATTGTACCTACACAAACTAAAGGACCTGTAAGGAAAAGCTTAAAATCTAAATTAAGACAAGAGGTGTAGCAGATGATTGGAGAGGACCGGCAAAGGAGGAGGATGATAACAGTGAAAGGGACACCTCTCGTGCCTTTCTTTTTGCTTGGCATCTGAAAAAATCCTGTGCAATGACCCTGATGTTAATGAGGCCACACTTGGAGCAAATCAGTGTGGAATTTAGCCCAATATCTTTACATTACTGTTCCATGCCATGTATACCATCTATCGCCTTCTGCACTGTGCTGTTTCACTCTGTAATAAGATTAAGGCAACTGAATTATGTGTCAGGACAAAAAGCTGATCACTGCATTTCCGCTATCTAAATCCTTGCACATCACAGCACAAGGCTACATCACGATTAAAGGAATGTGGGCAGGAGACCGATCTCTTTGGAAGCAGCATGTGTTGGGCGCTGCTGGCGGCAGAATACTGAACTTGTTGTACTGCACCAGGGATCTCAAACAGTTTGGCAATCGCTATGTTCCTATGTTCTATAATTCATATGAATGACATGATGCAAAATAAAGCCCAACCCGTGGTTCCTCCACATGGAAATCTCCCATTGAAATCAATGCGAGGTCCATGAATGTTGCTCTTACAGCTGTAATGTGTAATTGCATTTCGTTGTAGTAAAATGTGAAGGGAATGAGTTTTCTACAGCTTATAGCACAGTGATTTAATATCCAACAGACACTATCATCCCCCCACCTCTCTTTATATTCCTTACTTCTCTGATTAGTTCATTAAGGGGCTAACTTTGAAAGGGGTTTCAATCCCATCTCTAAATTTGTAGGCTTAATAATGGGGGAACAATTCATAGTGGGTGCTATAAATGGCATTTATTCATCCAGCCACCAGACTGTGTCTGCAACCATCAGCCACCTAAATGTCTAAATGCAACTAACCTCACCCACCTTTTTGAAAATTAGAGTTTTTGTTAAAAAGAAAAAGAAAAAAACTGGCCCTAAATGTTTTATAACTATAGGATGGGGACATAGCAATTGCAGCATTCTCCTGCCAGGGCATCTTAAGCTTGCCTCCTTTCACTCAGATAACTAATATTTCACTATGGTTATTGAGCAATTACCATATATCTCTGCTGTTTTGATTATGAAGGTGTTGGGGGATGTTTCCGTAATTTTGTGGGCCAATACTATGACATTTTACAGCGCTTATTAAATTTCTCTAGGCAGTTCAATCAAAAATATCTACTGTACGGTAATCATTATATAGTCTATCTGGCTAAGTCAGGATCTGAAATGAAAAATCAGCATATGGATTATTAATATCACACTGATTTTCTCTTCCTTAATAAAATTGCTCAGCATCAAAAATCCAGTTCAAGTTATTTTACAGACAAATACTGTCCAAACAATCATACCGAATGTGGCTGGTCATGATCTTTTTCCTGGTAAGTTTCTATCTTTTCTACACAGTGTAGCGATGAATGCTAGAGGGGTGAGTATTCTAAAGTGCACCACGTGTTGTATGTTTGCTGGCCTGTGTATACCATGCTGACATGCTCTAAAAGTTCTCTAGTGTGCATTAATGTAGTTTGGTTTCTCAAGAGAATAATAAATGGAATTTACTTATTTTGCACAGTGTAGACAATTCCAGACAATTCCAGACATCAATTATTTGCTGTAGTATTGCAGTTCCTTTATTGCTAGGATAAACAAAATGCATCTCTAAACTTCAAAAAAAAAAAAAAAAAAAAAAAAAAGAGGTTAAACAATGCAGAAGAAAATATATGGAAAATATTGTGCTCATAATATCATGAATAAACAGAACAAAATATAAAGAAATGGTCTGAGCAATGAATATGTTTGTCACTAAGTAGCAGTGCTAAATTATATTAAGGTATTTTCTGTTCTTTTCATAGGTGGAGATGCAGTGGAATAGATTGTAAAAGGAAACCCAACTTTATCTTGTAATTGAGAGATGGAAGCCCCAGTCTAGTTAGCTAGCCAAAAGGAAGAACGTTTCCCATGTAATTCATTTAAATTCCCATGACAATAAAAAATCAACCCATATTTTAAAAACAGCACTCATCTTTCTTCATTTCCTTTTCCAATGCTTTAGTAGCCAGGCATATTTCCATGATTATAGTAGTGTATTTTAGATATTTTTCTAGAGATAATATGCGGTAATCCTGCAGGGTAAAGACATCTGCAATATTTTGGCAAGCACATGGATCGTCCTTTTTGCAAAGGATAATATTAGGGTAAGACTGGATGTGATGGGTGTTCTGAGCCTGATAAGTCATCCCTGAATCTGAGTATTCTGAGTTCTCAGAGCCTGATAAGTCATTTTAGATAATTCCCTGTGTGTTCTAAGGGCCCAGCCAATCCACAAGCAAGGGGCTAACCAAGTGACCCCACAGCAGCTATTTAGGCTCCTAAGGAAAGCAGCCCCTCTAGCCCACTCAACATTGCTACTATGTTGGGGATAATCTACGCTAACTCGTAGTCCTGACAGACCACTCCTGTTCTGGCCTGTCTGCTCCTGCTCAGGCCACAGACAGTTGCCTCTCTGTTCTGGAAGCTTGAGCAGACTCCTCCATACGGGCGTGGCCAAGATTGAAACCCGTGGCATGTCTGTCACTGAGATCATAGAACTGGTCCACAATCTTTAGGGTCAGGTTGTCCACCTGCAAGGGAGAATGCCTCCCTCCACTCACAAATACCAGCAGCTCTAGTGCTGCCAGTCCCACCAGCTCACAGTTTCTCTGGAATGTGGCCTGAAGGTTCCACTTCTGGGAAGAATTGATGGGGACCACCAGAAGTTGTGTGGTTTATAAACCTTCTATTCTTAATGTGTCCCATGGTGTATCCTGATAAGCAGACCTAGATGGGGCTTATCATCAATTTATTGACCTGGGAAGCCCTAGAAGGTGCCTTGCTACTTCTAGAGCAGATGAGGCTAATCCTTACTAATTTCAATGAATTCATCTATGCCTTTTCAGTCATATTCAACATCCAACTTGCACTCGTACTGCTGAAGCCGCCTTGTAGTTTTTCACACGAGGCTGTTGTCCCATCGTGGCATATGCTACCCACTTTTAGCACCTGGTCATCAATACACATGGAACAAGGCAGCCCGGATCTACTAAATCTTCCAGGGTTCTGTAGTATTAATTTAAATGGAATAAATGGGCCAAAAGTGTTAGCATAACCTAGTCACTGCCTAATATTAAATAGTGTTAAACAAGGTTCACGGTTTGGTATCCAGGGACCTTAGCCAGCTTAGTACCATGGCAAACACATAATTAAAAATCCTTTAAACCTTTTATTAAAGATAAAGAAGGAAAGCAAGTTAAAGTATTTGAAATGTAACATATTGAGTAAGGCTTTCATTTTAACAACCCCCTTTGTTCCCTTTAGCTGGAGAGAGTTTTTAGAAAGAAAAAACCCTTGTCTGATGGTCTCTTAGATGATATCAAAGATGGCCATATCTGTCCTGTTGGATAAAAGAGAAGAAGTGAGATGGGCTGGAGCTGTTCATGCCGCGATTGTTAAAGTCTGATCCTGTTTCATCCCAAATGGTGCTTAGGATTCAGCTGGGGCTAGTAGAGTTGGCAATGTCATCTGTGGTCCTCTCTATGGCCCGCTCTGGTCAGGACATCTCTCAGGATCAGATGATGAAGGCCTGGAGGCCCAGGAGACAGTGGGAGTGGAAGCGATCATGTTGAAACTTGCTCCAGTAGATAATTTTTCTTCCCAAAGTCTCTTTCTTTAAAGACCCACAAAGTAAGTGATGGGTAGAATAGCCTATCCTCTCATTATTTTGCTCACCAATTACGCCTAGTTTCCGACATACCAATACGGTTCCCAGATTTCTGGTTCTACACTTTTCTTATTTACCAAGAATTATCTTAACACAGTCCTTGAGATTTATGAGTAGGCCTTTTTGTATGGACTAATTCCGTTTTTCTGTCTCTCTTACATATCTTTTCCCATCAACATTTGTTATTATAAGTTATTGTAACATCTTACAAACATTTGCATACTTTTTACAGTTGAGCTCACAATTAGGATTAATGTATAAACCTGATTATCACAACATAATCCTTCTCTCCAACGAATCATTTCACCAAGAATCAGACATTTGTTCATAAAAATCACAAAGTAAAACCTTCAGAGTCCTGTGGCACCTTATAGACTAACAGACGTATAGGAGCATGAGCTTTCGTGGGTGAATACCCACTTCTGCAGATGCATGTTAAGTAAAACCTTATTTTAGTTTAAGCATTGGGAGAAAAGGACAAGAAAAATGTACTTTATTATATTTTAAGGTTGGCAACTTTCTTATCCGAAAATTGGAATTTACGAATCTTATTTGATTAGATATTACAAAAATGTTTTAGATGTTAACAAAGCTTAGAATTTATAACTTACTTCATATGTAGCTAAAACAAAACTTAAAACTGCTGTTATACATTTGTAAGATGATTAGGAACAAACTAGCTCTCATCACTTCTTGGCTGTATGCCTAGGACGGATAAAGATGGGGGTGGGGGGTGGAGAACCCTCCTGTTTTGCTGCTTACACCATTAAAACTCTAAATTTACACAAACCATGAAATTTTTTTGTTCTAAGCATTACATTTGCTCACTTAGAGAAAAAACTTTAGACCTGATGGCATTTTAACCAAGTGTATTACTTCCTTTTACAAAGAAGCAACAAAATTATGTTCTTTTGGAACCACTTTTGCATTCATGAGCCATTTGCAACACCCAAAATTGGCAAAAATGTGCAGGCATTTTTAGTCTATGATAGATTCTGCCCACCTGTTTTACCACCAACATTTGTGAGGACAACATGGCCATTAGTGCAACTTTGCCTATGATGGGGAACGAACCTGCAACATTAGCCCCATGCGGTCTCACATGTACAGAAGAAAAACAAAAACCATTGACATCATAACCAAAACAGCACGGCATTGCAAAAACACAAAATGAAAAACAAACAAAAACATTTCAAAAAGACAAAAGCAAGAAAAAAAAAGTTTGGAAAAACAATCACAAAAGTTTGGTGCTGCAACAGCTGTTGGTTCTGGTGGTTTGAGATTTAATTCACAATTAATGCAGTAGCAGCCCTGAATTAAGCTGGCATTTTTTAAGAGCTGTATTATACCAGTTCATGGTGATCTACCTGGAATACATCCTCATATTCTCAGAAAATCAAGGCCTCCACAACCACTATGTCTGCCTGGCACTTGAGTGCCTCTGAGCACGTGGTCTGTATGGGAAACCTGAGAAGTGCGAGTTTGACCACATTCTGTTTATTCTTAGGCTATGTCTCTTCCCTTGATCGGATAAGTATGGATCCCCGAAGAGTGTCTGTGATCATGGACTGGGCAACCTGAAGACACATCGGTGACATCCAGTGCTTTCTGAGGTTTGCCATCTTCTATCAGAGGCTCAGCAAGGGGTTTTCAAAGATGATGACCCTGATTCCCTGGCTGTTCTGGAAGAATAATATATTTGCTTGGACACAGGAAGCCCTATCTTCCTTTGCTCAGTGAAAGGAGTGTTTACATCAGTGTCCTTCTTGGTACATTTGGACTCAACAAAAAAGCCTTTGTTGTCAAAGCAGATGCCTGCAATTGAAGCAATTTTGTTACAATGGCATGGGCCCAGGGTGTGCTTCATCCTTGTGCATTTTGTTCCTGGAAACTGACAACCGTGGAGCAAATCTGTGAGAAAGAACTGCTGGCCATCAATGCCTCTTTTGAAGAATGACATCATCACCTGTAAGACACACATTTCCCAGTCCAGGTATAAATGAATCACAAGAACCTGTGAGCCATGGAGCCTCCCAATCAACCACAGATCCAATGGTTCCTTCATTTCTCCTGGGTTTGACTTCGCCCAGACCTATCACTCAGGTGCCAAGAATGGTAACCCAATGTGTTCTCTCATAAGAGTGAGTACGGCGACAAAAGAGATGAGACTTCAGAACCTGCCACAATCTTGAAACCCTGCCATTTTGCCAATGTGATGGTAAATGACAACTTGCCGTTTCTTGTGAAATCCCTCCTATCCCTCAATAAGTTTGAGGCGAAACTTACTTTGTCCATTCATGGTCAAGAATGCGATCCTCTTGTTTGAAGACTGGATTTGTATCCTTGATGGTCAACCATGCCTAGCAATACTCCATTTATGTCGTGATTTGCCCCCTGCTGACCATTTCAGTCACTGGAAAATATTGAGGTTGGTGTCTCAAAGTTTCTGGTGACCACAACTACATTTGTTCATCAAGTCCTACATCAACTCCTGTGATGTGTGCACTTCAAAAAAGACTCTACGCACCAAACCCTTGTGTGTTTTGATTCCCCTGCCCACTCCATCTTAACCCGGATTGTCCATCTTCATGGATTTTATCATTGACCTTCCCAATTCCCAGGGCCATGTGACTGTGGTAACCATTGTCAACCTACTTACAAAAATGTCTCATTTCATGCCGTGCCTTGAAATGCTCACTGAAGAAGTAGCAGCCCACCCACATCTTCAAACTCCATGTTCTACTTGTGACAGTCTATACTATTATGGTCACCACTTTTACAAGACTAAGATAAATTATGTACAAAGTATGCCTTATGAGGTATCATTTGAAATGTCATAATCTGCTGAATATCATTATCCTGTTAAAAATATGTGTAGCAATGCTATATGCAAAGTTATAAGATTCTACTATGTGATTGTTAATGAAATATATTGTAATTCTGCGTAACACACACAAATCAGTTTTTCAGAGACTAAGACACACTAGCATCCCAGGCAGGTGTTAAAAGGCTATCACCTACTTAAACGGCCATGCTCAAGAAGGGGGGAAGGTGAAAACAAGAAATTTACAGTTCATCACAGGGATGATTCAAACTTCATGTTCACAATGTACTGTGTGCCCCCATGACTCAGCAAAGATGTTTCTAGCACAAGAAATTGAATTATAAAGAGGGAAGAAAACACCTGACTTCACCTCTCCTCACCCCCATCTCTTTGCTCATGACATCAACAACTCTCAAAGAACTGAACTAAGGGGGAGTGATCCCAGGCTGAAGGGATTTCAATCTGTGAAATTTACACAGTGTATGGTGAAATAAAACCTTTGCTTTTAAGTTCACTTAGCTCGTTAAGTTAGGCATTCGCTTATATATTACTCTTTTGTTTTCTTTTGTAACCAATCCTGGCATTTATGCATCATCAGTTGCAATCACTTAAACTCTATCTTTCTGTAGTTAATAAACTTATCTTATTGTTTAATCTTAACCAGTGTGTTAGGATTAAAGTGTGTGGGAAACTCCATTTGGGATAACAAAGCTGGTACATATAACATTTTCCTTTGATGAAATGACAGACTTTATATTAGCTTGCATTGGTCAGTACCGTGCTGGACAGTACAAGACACATATTTCTGGGGGAACAATGCTGAGCCTAAGAATTTGTGGGTATCACCCTGTAGTTTAATTCATGAGTGACTGGTCAGAGTGTTCATGTATTTAGCAGGGAGTGAATTTGCATGCTGAAGGCTGTGTAACAATAAAAAGCAGTGAAAAAGGCATCCTAGGCTAGAGAATTAAGGGGACACAGCTGTTCAATGGTCCAGACTGTACCCTGGGTGATGTCACACTAACATCTAATGTTACATCAGTTTGCGGATCCCAATTCATTTCACATTTCTGGTGAAAGTTGTTCAGAAAGAAGTGGATCTATGTGTCTCCTGGGCTTATCAACCCCAGCTGATGGACGGATGGCATGAGTGAACCAGATTCTTGAGCAATATCTCCATTGCTTTATCAATTACCATCAGAATGGGTTTCAGTCCTCCCTTTTGCCAAATTCACATACACCAACTCTGACCACAGATCGACCCACTGGAGTCCTTTTTCTGCTAACTACAGCTTCCACCCTCCCACTTCCATCCATCCATGCTACAAGTTTCCTACATCCCTGCAGCCTCTAACCTAATTGAGGACCTGCACCATGTTCAGGAGACATTGAAATCTCACCTAGAAAAGGCCAAAAGGGATCACAAATGCTATGCCAACCTCTGCCAGCAAGGAATGCCTCACATCATGAATAGCTCTTCACACAACACCTTGGCTCTACCCGATCTTCACAAAAGGGGGATTACAGATACCTTGGCCCATTCCAGGTCATTCAGAAGATCAACTTTTGTGGCCTTCAAACTCCAACTGCTCAAGAAAAAAAGGAGGAAGTATTGCACTGTACATCAAGAATGTGTACACTTGCTCCAAAGTCCAAAAGGAAGTCGGCGAAAGACCTACTGAGAGTCTCTGGGTGAGGATAAAAAGATAAAAGAATAGCAGCGATGCTATGGTGGGGTTCTATTAAAGGCTACCAAATCAGGAAGAGGAAGTGGATGAGTCATTCTATAAACAGGTAACAAGATTAGCTAACACACATGCACTAGTATTAATGGCGGATTTTAACTTCCCTGATATCTATTGGAAGATTGTATCAGAGGGGTAGCCATGTTGGTCTGAATCTGTAAAAAGCAGCAGAGGGTCCTGTGGCACCTTTGAGACTAACAGAAGTATTGGGAGCATAAGCTGTTAGTCTCAAAGGTGCCACAGGACCCTCTGTTGCTTTTTATTGGAAGATTATTACAGCAAAACATAACATGTCCTGAAAGTTCTTAGTATGTGTAGGGGACAACTTTCTGATTCAGAAATTTGAGGAAACAACTACGGGATCATCAATTTTGGATCTGGTTTTGACCAACAGGAAAGAATTAGTTGCGAACGAGAAGGTGGTTGGGAAATTGAGAGGAAGCGATCACGATCTGATAGAATTCAAGATCCTAAGTACAGGAGGACACGAGAACAGCAAAACAAGGACACTGGACTTCAGAAAGGTGGATTTCAACCACCTCAGAGAAATAATAGACAAGATCCCATGGAAAGACCAATTATGAAGAAAAACAATTGAAGGGGGCTGGCAATTCCTAAAAGATGTAATTCTAGAAGCTCAATATCAAGCTATTCTGCTGCAGAGGAAAGATAAGAAGAGCCACAGGAGGCCATGCCAGTGTAAAGGCTCCTAATGAAAGCAGCCACTCCAGTCTGCTTAATGTTTCTACCATACTGTTGGGGATGCTCCCTGGCAGTTATGCCAGACTGCTCTAGCCTGTGCCTGTTGCTGCCTCAGCTCCTGCTCAAGCCATGGCTGGTCATAGTGCCTCATGCAGGATGTTCCTTTAGCAATTCTATCCAAGGCTGTTGTTGCTGTTGCTTAGCCTAATGGATTGAGCACTAGACTAAGTTTCAGAAGATTTGGGTTCTAGTCCTGGCTCTCATATTGGCCTACTAAGTGAATTGGGGCAAATTTTGTCACCGCCGTGCCTCAGATTCCTTATCTAAAAATAGGGCTAATTATACAGATCTCCTTTGCAAAGTGTTAGAGAGCTACTGATGAAAAGCCCTATATAAGAGCTAGATATTATTAGAGGGTAAATTTATTCAGGGAACCAGATGTTGTGGTGAATGGCTGCATGTATGCTCTGTGCTTGCTAATTTTCAATTCATTCGAGTTTTTAACTTTAAAGATTTTCTAATGAAATATTTAAACTGCCCAGGGGGAAACCAAACTTTGAAAACACAGTTGGTGTCTGACAGTTTTTAAAGACAACAGCTGTTTCAGTTTTGTTTGAGGAGGCCAATTTATTGCTCCCTAGATCACAGCTCAATGCCAGTGTGTAATATCTTTGGCACCAGATAAGGCTCCAATTTCTTTTCACCATCTTCTGGCAGGTAACACATATAATTTGTATATATGTGCTGCCATGACCCATTTATCAAGTGAAACACTTGATCCAGATTTGTCTTGAGCCTGTCCGTATGACAATAGAGGCCAACTATCCAAATGATATCGACATTTACAAGACGTTGCCTGTACTGAGCCAGACCCTGCCTGGCCCCAGCAGCACAATCCTTATGTAAAGCTCCCCAGATGGGGATTCTCCTGGCACAAAGGGACTCCCGCATAGCACATAGCTGATATAGTTCTCTGTATGCTGCACTCTCCCTGCATCGCCAGTGGAGGGGCATGCTGGGGAGGGAAGAGACATGGCCAGATAGCATTATATTCTGGCAATTCCTGGCTGCATAGCCCATGTTTTTTGTGCCTTTGCAGTGGAGTGTAATTTAGAGTAGATGTGAGGTTGCTCTAAATTAGGTGAGAGGCTGGAATGGGCCATGGCAGAATTGGAGATCAAAAAGATGTCTTAAAGCGACTTTTGCCCCCCAACTCCTCAGCTGTGCTAGAGTTCTGGTGCGGTTCAGGATGTAGCCCCATGTCTGAAATTCTAATTCAGCAACATCCATACATAACTTTACATGCCCAAATAGTCCCATTGAAGGCAAGAATAAGCTCCCTCTCACAACTTGGAGAGACAGCAGTACTATGCATTGATGCATACAGCCTTTCTCACTTGTAGAAGGAGACTGGATGTCTCAGAGGACAACTCTTAGAAAGCGGAGCACCTCACATTTAAATTTAATGGTTCCAATCCACCCTGGTTGGTAGTAACTGAAGGTTTCTTTCTATTTTAGAGCTGTTTGATGTCCTTTGTGGACGGATAGTTTGAATCCAGTTCAGAATGGCCACACCTCGAGAAACAACTCACTTGGTGATCACGACCAGTTGTGTGTATTAGTGGAAATACCACAAACTGAAGGGGCATGGATATGTAAATAACCCTTTCACTCTCAATGGTGTTCCATCTACTTTATACCTATCTCTGATACAGGACTTTTCACAATACTCTCAAAGTACTTTACAAAGGAGGGCACCATTATTATCCCCATTTTACAGATGGGTAAACTGAGGCCTGAGCTGGGGAAGTGATTTGCCTAAAGTCAGCCAACAAAGTGGTGGCAGAGCTAGAAACCAAAACCCAGATCTCCTGAGTCCCAGTCCAGTTTCCTAGCCATTATTCCACCCTGCCTCAGTAAGCATTGTTGAGAACAATGTAGCATTACACAACTGTACTATACCTGTCAATCAGTTACAAGAATAACAGGTATTCAAATTAGCATCTTTTATCAGACTAATTTTTGCTTTTCAGCAAAGTAAACAATTGGCTTCTTTTGTAAATCTATGCTACAGTTTGATATCTGCACACAGAAAGGGTTAAATAAATTGTCTGCCAATTACTTATCCCCAGAATCTGAAGATCAAAGACCCAGGCTGTATAAAGGAAAGACTGATTTATTCATGGGGGTGCCTGTTCTGAGATGAGGTTGTTATGAACTTTTTTCACAGTAGCAGCCGTGTTAGTCTGTATCCGCAAAAAGAACAGGAGTACTTGTGGCACCTTAGCGACTAACAAATTTATTTGAGCATAAGCCCACGAAAGCTTATGCTCAAATAAATGTGTTAGTCTTTAAGGTGCCACAAGTACTCCTATTCTTGTTATGAACTTGTAACCACAGACAAATTCCCTTGGTGGGGTTTGAAGGACTTATTCCTGCCAGAGTCCCCTGCTGAACATGGTGGTGGTAGGTGATCTCTGGTAAGCTTATTTGCATGTGTGTAGGTTCTTTTATTGTTTTAACATGTTTTGTCTGTAATGCTTTCACCGTAAGAATAAATGTGGTTGTCTAGACAGAGCTGTGTGGTAATTTATAGCTGTGGGAAATTACAACTGTTCATAGCTTCTGAGCAGAAAGCAAAAGTGTAGACACAATCCTATTTAGCCAGTTTATTGCTGGGGGAGAACACAGTGTAGGTAGGGAACTGTGGGTCCTGGAAAATCTCCAGTTAGGGGAAGAGAGATGTGGGTCTCCACACAAGAGAGTTGAAGGCTGAGTATACAGATGGCTAAAAATGGCTGCTCTTGGTGGACAACAAAAGGGGAATACTGGTGCAGTTGTCCTGAACTGTGACACTCTGTTATAAAGGAGGTTAGACTAGATCAGGGGTAAGCAACCTATGGCACGCATGCTGAAGGCGGCATGCGAGCTGATTTTCAGTGGCACTCACACTGCCCGGGTCCTGGCCACCGGTCCGGGGGGCTCTGCATTTTAATTTAATTTTAAATGATGTTTTTTAAACATTTTAAAAACCTTATTTACTTTACATACAACAATAGTTTAGTTATATATTATAGACTTATAGAAAGAGACCTTCTAAAAACGTTAAAATGTATTACTGGCACGCGAAACCTTAAATTAGAGTGAATAAATGAAGACTCGGCACACCACTGCTGAAAGGTTGCCAACCCCTGGATTAGATGGTCACAATGGTCCCTTGGAATAGATGAATCATCTAGTCTGACCTCCTGCATAACACATGACACAGACTTTCCCTGAATTAACTCCTGTTGGAACTGGAGCATATTTTTTAGAAAAAACATCCAATCTCGATGATGTTCCACTCCAACTCTCAGTAAACTGTTCCAATGGTAAATTACCCTCCCTGTGTATCAAAGCACATCACAGACATTAATTAATTAAGCATGTCACCTGCTTTCTGTGCTATATATGGTATTATTATAAATAGTTAACCATGAAAATTTAAGGTCAACATTTTCAAAGTGGCCAAAAATTCTGTTTGAATCAGTTTTTGGCCTGATTTTCAAAAGTGTGATGTGTTTACACCGGGGTGGGCAAACTTTTTGGCCTGAGGGCCACATCGGGGTTCTGAAACTATATGCAGGGCCGGGTAGGGAAGGCTGTTCCTCCCTAAACAGCCTGGCCCTCTATCAGGGCCGGCTCTAGGCACCAGCAAAACAAGCTGGTGCTTGGGGCGGCACATTTTTAGGGGTGGCATTCTGGCGCGGGCCATGCCGTCCCTAAAAATGTGCCCTGGCCGCCCTACCTCACCTCTGCTGCTGCCCAGGTTTGAGAGCCTGGGAAGGAGGGGGAGACCCCGAGCGGCTGCGGCGCTTCTCCCTCTCCCTCCCTCCCTCCTAGGCTTGAGAGTCTGGGGGGAGGAGGCAGGGCTGGGGATTTGGGGAAGGGGTGGAGTTGAGGCGGGGCCAGGGGTGGGATAAGAAAAAAAACGGGGGGGGAGGGGTGGCCAAAATTGTTTTTGCTTGGGGCGGCAAAAATCCTAGAGCTGGCCCTGCCTGCTATCCACCCCCTCCCACTTCTTGCCCTCTGACTGCCCCCCTCAGAACCCGACCCATCCAATCCCCCCTGCTCCTTGTCCCCTGACCACCCCCTCCCAGGACCTTCCCACCATCCCCCTGAGACCCCACCCCCTTACCAAGCTCCCTGTCCCCTGACTGCCCCGACCCCTATCCACATCCCCGCCCCCTGACAGGCCCCCCAGGACTCCCATGGCTATCCAACACCCTCTTCTCCCTGTCCCCTGACTGCCCCCCAGGACTCCCAGCCCCTTATCCAATCCCCCCACTCCCTGCCCTCTTACCATGCCGCTCAGAGCACCAGGACTGGCAGCCGTGCTGCCCGGCCAGAGCCAGCCATGCCGCCGCGCAATCTAGAGCCCTGGGGCAGGCCGGCGGCTCTCGCAGCTGTGCTGCCCGGCAGGAGCGCTGGTGGGGCAGCAAGCTGAGGCTGTGGGGAAGAGCAGGGGAGGGGCCAGGGGCAAGCCTCCCCGCCGGGAGCTCAAGAGCTGGGCAGGATGGTCCCGCGGGTCGGATGTGGCCCATGGGCCGTAGTTTGCCCACCTCTGGTTTACACCTTCTCTAATTTCAGTGAGACTGTCAATGGCCGTGAAAGCTCTGAAAATCAAGCCCCTTGGTAACTTTAGTAAGGTATCAGAAACTGAGGCACCCATTTGAAAAATTGGGTTTAAATGTCATAGTCATCTACTGGTTGTCGTCAGAGCCAGAATAGACCCTTTCTTTATGGGCAAACTTGATTTTTACATATTATGATATGAGTATTTATATTTTGCAAAAGCACATTGATTAAACTAACAACCCTTTTCACTTGAGATGCCATATTCTGGACCTGTTGTACTCTGTATTTCTCGCCCTTTCTAACATTAGTGAGATGCTAATATCGTAATTTCAATATGCCCTGATCTACCTTATTAGTCGGTGCTAATAAGAATAAAACACAAATCGCACCTATAAGAGAAATAAATATACAGTACTTCAAGTATGTGGATTTACTAGATCAGTGAGATAGGATTGCCAAAGTGATTGAACAGAAGTATACACATCCTTTAGCTAGAATGGAGTGGCAGGTTCTGCTGAAGAAATCAATAATGCTCAACTGAAGCTTAGATTCTGTAATGCAAAGCAGTGGAACTGCAGCTCTTTACCTCAACAAATGTCTCTAAGGAACTACCATGTTTTGGTTTCCTCATAGATAATTTCTTTCATGGCAGGGAAGTCTAGGAAATTCAGGGAAAGGGGGGAAATAGCACAGGTATAACTGACACCTTGTTCTTCCCGGAAATTACTGTATGACCTAAAATTGATCTTAAATTTCTCTAGGAAAAGTCAACAGGAAAGTAACAGCAGAATAGAAACTTTAGAAGTGTCATTAGAGACCTCTAGAGAGAAGGTCGTGCAAATTACCAAGACTCCTCAGTCTTTGTGTGTGTCTTCATCAGACCTGCATATGGTACTGATCAAAACAAACATCTACTGCCCTACTATTAGCACAGTGAAGCTGATGCAGGAATGGAAAAGCACATTGCATTCTAGCCAACAAAAAAATCAGTGGTTATTACTAGAATAGCGTAAGAAGCAGAAAGATCTCAGCTAAATTTTCAGATGCCAGAATGAGTTTACAGCAAAAAAAAATGAAGCAATCAGACAAGATTTTCAACATTGTCCAATGTTAGGCTCTTCACTCCATTTAATAGCACATAAATGAAAACGTTAGTTGCCTACAATGATTGAGGACTGAACAAAACATAAGAGCATAATGCTTAAGAAAACATAAGATCATCACTGATAAAGTTTGCAGATGACACAAGAATTGGGGAAGTAGCAAATAGCAAAGAGGATAGGTCACTGTTCAGAGTGATCTCTAGATTGCTTGGTAAACCGGGTGAAAGCAAACAATATGGCAGAATGTAAATGTATACATCTAGGAACAAACGATGTAGGCCATACTTACTGGATGGGGGACTCTATCCTGGGAAGCAGTGATTCTAAAAACGATTTGGGAATCACAGTGGATAATCAGCTAAATATGAGCTCTCAGTATGATGCTGTGGTCAAAAGAGCTAATGTGATCCTGGGATGCACAAACAGAGGAATCTGGAGTAGGAGCAAAAAGTTATTTTACCTCTGTATTTGTCACTGGTGCAACCTCTGCTCTAATACTGTGTCCAGTTCTGGCGCCCACCACTCAAAAAGGATATTGATAAATTGGAGAGGGTTCAGAGAAGAACCATGAAAATGATTAAAGGATTAGAAAACCTGCCATACAGTGATAGACTTAAGGAACCTTAGCAAAGAGATAGTTCATGGTGATTTGCTTACAGTCTATAAATAATACAGGGAACAAATATTTAATAATGGGCTCTTCTGTCTAGCAGTAACATGGACCAATCTCTAGAAACTGAAGACAGACAAATTCAGACTGGAAATAAGGCATAATATTTTGAGTGAGGGTAATTACTATTGGAATAATTACCAGTGGTGGTAGTGGATTCTCCATCAAAGACAATTTTTAAATCAAGATTGGATATTTTTCTAAAATATATACCCTAGGAATTAATTTGGGGAAGTACTATGGCCCATGCTATACAGGAGATCAGGCTAGATGGTCCCTTCTGGCTTTGGAATCTATGAATCATTACGCACCAAAGTTTGAAAATGTTGGTAAATATCTTGATTTATAAACTCAGTAAATTTGATCAGAAACTCATTGAAAGTGAATAAATATGGAGCAGTCACTTTTCAGTCTACTTCATCATGCATTGTAAATGGCCAGCCCTTACTTAATGGATCTGTTTTTATTATGATGAGCAGGGCCGGCTCCAGGCACCAGCTTAACAAGCAGGTGCTTGGGGCGGCCAAGGGAGAGGGGCGGCACCTGCAGCAATTCGGGGGCGGCAGGTCCCTCACTCCCTCTAGGAGCGAAGGACCTGCCACTGAACTGCCGCCGATTGCGATCGCGGCTTTTATTTAATTTATTTATTTATTTGCTTGGAGTGGCAGAAATGCTGGAGCCGGCCCTGATGATGAAGCAGTAGCTGCACCATAGTTAAATTTGCACTCTGAAGTTCAGTTTAAACATAAACTTAAATCTTTATTTTGTAAAAATCTATTTGAAATGGCAAAAAACATAACAAAGAATATAAACTTTGAGTGGTATTTGAATTGTCTATGGTGGTTTGATGATAATGTATGACAATGAAGGACAATCTTACCAGTGACCTCACCCATCTTAAGGCAAATAACTTCCCAACTGCATGGAATGTGGAACTTTGAGATGGGCTGATCTGTTGAAATAACAGGTATAAAAGCATATGAAGTCACTGTTCAGGTTTTGCCTTAGAGTACAACTTGGACAAAGCTGGGGTATGCATTGTTTTTGGTATCTGAAATATCTATGTCTGACTGTGTCAGAGTAGGTTGCAGGCAATATGAAAGTGAAAAGGAATGCTCAGTCTATCACCTTAACTTCTTATTTTCATGCTTTTTAAGATTTTGTCTGCCTGGGGTGTATTCTGCCGCAAACTTTACTGTTCCAAAATGTAGGGGGTTTTTTGTTAATATATATCAGAGTCAAGATTTTCTAAAAGAGTGTCTACTTTTTGGCATCTTAGTTTATATTTTATACCTAAATAAAATGGCCTGATTTTCAAAAGACAATGGGAAGAAAATCAGGCCACTTATTAGGTGCCCACATATTGATCAAGAAACCTATACCTATGTGCAGACGCCCATTTTTCAAAATCTTGGATTCCATTTTTCTACAGCTGAAGTGTTTTTTGTTTCTTTATGTTTTTTTTTTAACTTGGCTTAATATGAAATGTGGAACAGATTTTAAATGGATGGAATAAGATGAGGGAATACGAGGAAGAAAATTGTTTCCATGATTCTCAAATATCCAAAGGTAATTTCATATTGCATTTATCTATAGGAATGTTCCATCATGATTCACCAACTGCACATGTTAATTGTCCATCATGATCATGGAATTTGATGCAGCCATATGTTTAAAATAAAAATACAACACAAAAGAGTCTATAGGGAAAAAGTTTGGGCTGCAGCTGAACTTGCATATTCTTGCTTATAAATCCAAAAGTATGTATGCTAATTGATGACATGCTTCTGAAACATAAATAAGACAAATATAAAAAAGATTAAAGTCTAGCTATACTGCAAACAATTATGAATGTGCCCAAAATTACAAAGAGGAAAAGTACCTACTCCATTGGACTGATCATAGGATTGGGCAACAGGAATTCCTGGGTTCTTGTCTCTGCTCTGACTAGGGTGATCAGATAGCAAGTTTGAAAAATCCGGGCACTTTTTTGTGTGCGCGTGTATATACAGTAACTCCTCACTTAACGTCATCCTGGTTAATGTTGTTACGTTGCTGAGCAATTAGAGAACATGCTCATTTAAAGTTGCGCAATGCTCCCTTACAACGTTGTTTGGCAGCCGCCTGCTTTGTCCACAGCTTGCAGGAAGAACAGCCCTTTGGAGCTAGCTGGTGGGGGCTTGGAACCAGGGTGGACCGGCAGCCCCCCTATCAGCTTCCCTAAGTTCTCTGTGTGGCGGCCACCCAGCAGGCTATCAATTGCGAGCAGTTCAGCTGTCCCTCCCCCACAGCCGTGTGCTGCTCCTGCCCTCTGCCTTGGAGCTGCTCCCGGGAGCCTTCTGCTTGCCATGCAGGGGAGCGGGGGGAAGAGGGGTGCTACTGTCAGGGTGATCCCCTCCCCACTGCTCCTGTCCCCCCACTCCTTTACCCCATCTTCATAGGGCGGCGGGGGGGGGCGGGAACAGGACACAACAGGGATCAGGACGGAGGAAGCTTGCTGGCAGCAGCTGCTGTCTCAATTTGCTGATCTACTTTAAAAAGCAGTGTACTTAGAGTGGGGTCGGCGTACTTAAAGGGGCAATGTGTGTCTCTCTCACACACATGGTGTGTGTCTCTGTCTCTCCCTGTCTCTCTCTCAGACACACACACATGGTGTCTCTCTCTCTCTCTCTCATACACACACACACACACACACACACACACACACACACTGTGTATGTGTCTCTCTCTGCCATGCTGTGTCTCCTCCCTCCATTCCTGCTGTCTTGTAGAGTGTGAGGCTACATTAACAATGTGTTAACCCTTGAGGGCTCAGCCGATGGCTAGTTCATCATTTAGCATGAAGGCATTCCCTGGGAAATATCCCACCCTCTTCCACCCTCTGACTCTACCACCTCAACCAAGCTTCACAATCATCATTGCTGTGCACAGTATTAAATAAAATATGGTCTTTTGCCTGGCGAAAAAAAATTCCCTGGAACCTAACCCCCCCCCATTCACATTAATTCTTATGGGGAAATTGGATTCACTTAACATTGTTTCGCTTAAAGTTGCATTTTTCAGGAACATAACTACAACGTTAAGCTACGAGTTACTGTAGTTGTGTATATAAGACAAACCCCCTAATATCGGGATGGTCCCAATAATATCAGGATGTCTGGTTACCCTAGCGCTGACATTGGCTGCCTCTACGACCTTGGGCAAGTCATCAGACCTTTTTGTATCATCTTCATTCTGCGGAAGGGGAAATTAAAAATTGCTTACTTACATCACAGAGATGTTCATTCTGAGGATTAACTTAATGAGTCAAATTCAATGCTGCTTCAATAACTTCAGTGGAATAGTATCCCTCATGCATTTTGGTTCACTATTTGCAAAGGAATATACAAATAAAAAAATTACATATTTGAGTGCTAATGTAAAAGTAGTTTAAAGCCACGTTTTCCTATTTCCTCTTTAATCCTGTCTTAAACACAATTTGGCCAAGCTGCCCATATGCCCTTCTACAAAGCCACCTTATTCTTTACTCTTACAGTGCGTATGTACACAATGGGTACCGGGTCTTGGCTTCAGGGCAGCCTCTAGGCACTACTGTAATACAAATAAAAGGTTAACAAATAAAAAAGTTTTTTAGTCTGTTTACCTGGAGAGATGAGAGACAAGGTGGGTGAGATAAAATCTTTTATTGGAGCATCTTCTGTTTGTGAAAGAGACATGGAGAGATGTAATGGTCTGGATGCTACTCTCTGCAACATTCTGTAGAAGGCAGATTCCATTAGGAAACACTGTGAGATGAAGAAAACACTAGAGCGATTCTGTTCCTTAGAGAACCACACTCTGGCAAACTTTAAACAATATAATATTTCATCAGAGCTCCTGTTAAACTGTCAGGCACTTTCTTTTCTGAATTTCCTTTTCCCACCACGCCTGATTAGCAAGATAAATGTGTAAATAAAAGCCTTCTACTTCATTCTCAGTGTGCGCTTCCCCCATGATTCATTCTGAGGTGCCACAATCCAGGGTTGGTGATATTAGTTTTATCGCCATGGGATCAATTCTGATATCATATACAGTGCTGTATGTATTCCACTCATTATGCTGTTGCAGGCACAGGGTTTGCTGTTGAACTCTAGGAGTTCTATCGTGTTGTAAAAATAATGAAAACGGGGAAGAAAGGGAAAGGTCTCCAAGTAGTTATTTCATGTGGTTAAAATTAATTAATAAATAAATAAGACCAAACAAACCCAGCAGCCTTGGATTTGAAAGAGCCGATAAATCCAGATGGAGAAATCAAATTCAGTGGTGAGGGGGAGCAAATGTAATAACTCGTAAATCAAATGAGCAATCTAGTAATTAATCTAATGCTAAAAAAGAGAAGCCACTAAAATGACTGCAAACAAATATGATTTGCTTAAAAAACCCTACTGGAGTAACCAGAAGAATTTGAAGAGCAGCACTCTGTACAGATACAGTTAGATGGAGAAATGGGTGAGCAATGAATTCCAGTGAACTCTTTTGTTGCCTTTTAATAGGAGCTGTGTACCCTCTGAAAATTTCAGCCACCAGCCCTAAAAGTCTCAACAGCTAGGGCCATATAGCACAGAAGATTAATGGGCTACGGGGCTCTGGTTCAAGTACAGGTTGAAAAGGGCTGAAAGTTATTAGAATAGGTTGAAAAATATGAAAAGCTTTTAAATGGAAACACTTTTGATGAAAAATCTCTGCTCAGCTCCAGTGGTCACCATTTAATGGCAGTTCAGAGGCCTACATGGAAATACATTGCTGCTTTCAGCCCACTTCCTAGTGAACAGGTATCAATATCTCAACACTACTTTAAACCAGTACCCTTGTCTGCAATCTCTGCAGCCCTGTTGCTTCCAGAGATAGCTCTTCCATGGCACAGCTGAGGCACATTTTCAGGTTACTGCAGGCACCTGTACAACTGTTCCCTGTTCTCTGGACACATAGAAGACATCAGTGTTGTCAGTCCAACACCCAATGTGAGTACAAACTTCACCTTAAAACCTTCATTATCCTCTTGCAATGCCCCTTACATCTGCCAACGTGTTTTGGAGGTTTATTAGAAGAAAGAGAAAGCTGCGGAAATTTTCCTTTATTTTCAGCTTTTGTAATGATCAGGTAGAGGGCTTAGACTAGCACCTTTATTATTATTGTTTAGGCAGACAGTCTCCCTCACACTATGGTCAAGAAACCTGGGTGCTTAGCGTCAATAACCTAAATGCATTGTGAGCTTGGGATTTTTGAAAGGGAGGCACCCAACTCCTATTATCAGAGGGGTAGCCGTGTTAGTCTGGATCTGTAAAAAGCGACAAAGAGTCCTGTGACAAAACCCTGGCTGGGATGATTTGGTTGGGAATTGGTTCTGCTTTGAGCAGGGAGTTGGACTAGATAACCTCCTGAGGTCCCTTCCAACCCTGATATTCTATGATTCTATGATTATAGACTAACAGACGTATTGGAGCATAAGCTTTCGTGGATGAATACCCACTTCGTCAGGCGCATGTAATGGAAATTTCCAGAGGCAGGTATAAATATGCAGGCAAGAATCAGTCTAGAGATAATGAGGTTAGTTCAATCAGGGAGGGTGAGGCTCTCTTCTAGCAGTTGAGGTGTGTGGTGTTCCCTTGGTGCATATTTATACCTGCCTCTGGAAATTTCCATTACATGCGCCTGACGAAGTGGGTATTCACCCACGAAAATTTATGCTCCAATACTTCTGTTAGTCTATAAGGTGCCACAGGACTCTTTGTTGCTTTTTCCAACTCCTATTGAATTTCAAAGGGAGTTGGGCACTTATCTCCCATAGGCACTAAATGTATATTGCCTGATTTTTCAAGCTGCTGCACACTCATCACCCCTTTGGACTTGTATCAGAGCTGAGGTTCCTCAATACCCCCCAGGATGCACTCAACACCTCACGCACAAGCATACAGGGTAAAATGGATAGGGTGGAAGTGGAGCATGAGCATGTCTGAGAAGACATGGGCTTGAGCATGATCCTCATTATACTAACAAAGAACTTAACTACACATGCCTCTCTTTGGCCTTATCCCTTTTCCTATGTAGGAATAAACTGGCAGTCAGCAAGCAGCACTTTCATTAGTGCAGGATTGCAGTCCTCTGCACTTCTTTACGCCCATTTCTATCTCATGCTTATACATGCAACACCCCATACCTGCACGTATGACATCTAGTCCTATATGTACTAGGAAGAATAATTAGATGGAAAATGGGATTTAATTTCGGCAGCGGTCTCATTCTATGTAACTATGAATGATGATTTTGAACAGTTGATAGGATAGTATCATACATTATAGATTTGACTTTAAAGATTTTTCTGTGTTAGAGAGACTTTTCTTTCCTATCTCCCCCCCCCCCCCCCCGCCCCATAACCCACAATTACTCAAAGATTCACTGATTCAGAGACTCTAAGGCCAGATTGGAACACTCTGATCACCTAGTCTGACCTCCTGTACACATAGGCTATAGCTCTTCCCCTAGAAGGTTGACTAAAGCATGTTATTTAAATAGTTATCTAATCTCATTTCTAAGACGCACTGGTGATTCCACCACCTCCCCTGGTAAACTGTTCCAATATTTAATTACCGTCACTATTAGGAAACTGCAGCTTATTTCAAGGTCAAATTTATCTAACTTCAACTTCCAGTCAATCTTGTCATGTCTTTGTCTACTAGATTGAAAAGCCCTGTACTGTCAAATATCTCTTCCATTGTGAGGTACCTATGCACAGTGACCAAGGTACCTCACAATCTTATCTTTGAAATAAGTATATAACATAAAGGATCTTGGGGAAAAACAAAATTGCTTCAGGCCAGATCCTCAGCTGTTGTAACTTGGTGGAACTCAGTTGAAGTCAATAGATTTATGCTGATTTACAACATCTGAGTATTCATACGGTGACCAGACATTCCGTTTTTAAAGGGATAGTCCCGTATTTAAGTCCTCCTGCAGATGTCCGACTTTTTCTTAAAAACTGGCAATTTGTCCCATATTTTCTGTCTCCCCCCAGCAGTACTGGCGGGTCCTGCTGCTGGCCAGATTCCTGCTCGCCAGCCGCCCTCCCACCAGCGGTGAGTGGGCGGGGGGGTCCAGTAGCTGACGATGGATGTGGGTTTCCAAGGCTGGGGACGGGGCCAAACTGTAGCATGCGGGGCCGGCCGCTCCCTCTGCTGGTTCACCAGCACAGCCCCCACAGCATGCCGACTCTCAGCCAACAGGGCCTCTCCCCATGTCCCGTTTTGGCTGGCACTGGCTGCACGCTGTGAGCGGTGGTGGCTGGTGAGTGTGGGCAGGTGCCAGGCAGCAGCAGGTTACATGTCACCTCTGCTGCCAACCCATCAGCCCTTTACATACTCCCCCTCTCACTGTCCTCTCCCTGCTTTCCCTCTTTCCCTCCTTCTCCCTGCTTCACCCCTCCCAGCCCCGCTGCTCCTCCATATCCCCCCGGTGAGACACATCCCACTCCCAGCGCTGTGCGGAGAACCAGCCCCTGGTCGGAGTGCTCAGCTCACCAACCTGGCCAGCAGGCTTCTTCCTTCCCCCACTGCCTCTGGCTGGGCTGGTGCCCCGGGAAAGTCCAATACCATCCAGCCCAGGGCACTGGCCAGGGGGAGCTGAGCCCTGCATGTTCCAAGACCTGCACAGTGCTGGCACGGAGAAGCCTCTCCGCCGCTCAGCTAAGCTCAGGAGTGGCGGGGCGGGGGGAAAGGGTTTTCCAGACTGTTCGCACCCTGGCCCTGCCGGTTCCACAGCACCTTCTTCACCTGCCCCGGTGTGACAGGTTCCTCCTGGGGTGCCACCTGGAACTGGGGTACCACTGAGCCCCCCCAACCCACCAGCCTGGGCTCCCCCTCACCCTGTAATGCTGTGACAAGCTGCAGACATGCTCCCGGTCTCACACTTTCACCAGCACACAGGTAGGGACACACCCAGCTGTAGTAACACACAGACAGGCTTTTTGACCAGCCCCTGCATGGGAAGACTATATAGCTAGGGCACTTACCAGCTTCTCAGGTGCACACCCTCTCTGGAGGGTAAACCCAAAATTATACCATCTTGAGCTGCACAGGGAACTGTACAGCATAAGCTCATGAAATTCGCCCCCTTCCCTCAATGTGGAGGAAGATATGCAACAGCTTTCCGCCCCCAAGTTATAATTTCTGCACACTGGTTTTAGACAAAACAAAAACAAGTTTATTAACTACAAAAGATAGATTGTAAGTGGTTATAAGGGATAGCAAATAGATCAAAGCAGATTACCTCGCAAATAAACAAAAACACAATCTAAGCTTAATATACTAAAGAGATTGGATATGAGTAGCAAATTCTCACCCTAAATGATGATTTAAGCACATTGCAGAGATTCTTAAAGGGCAAACTGAACTTGCTCGCAGCTTAAAACCCCAAATATTCCTTTCATAGGCTAGAAATCCATCTAGTCTGGGTTCAGCCCTTCTTCCTCAGTCCAGTCCTTTTTCCTCAGGTGTTTCCAGTATTCTTCTTGGGCAGGGAATCAGTGAAGAATCTTGATGATGTCACTACCCACCTTAAATAGCTTTTGCACATGGTCTCCAGGCTTAGTTCCCAAACCTTTCAGTGGAAAAACTCTGGTATTCCAAGATGGAGTCCAGTATCAGGTGACTTGGTCACATGTCCCTGTAGGGTCACAGCAGCCATGACTCGGATGCTGTTTGTAGAGTCCTCAGGAAGTCTTCCTGGTGGGAGATTAGCTTCTTCTAAGACCTATTGTTCTCCCTAATGGCCCATCCAAGCCAGCCATCTAGACTGATTGCATTCTGCCTAGTTGGCATTCCCCGGGTGTAAACACATTTGTAATAGAGGCATAGATAATATTCCTAACTTTAGATACCAAAATGATACATGCCTACAAATAGGATAATCATATTCAGTGAATCATAACCTTTTCAATGATATCTTACATGACCTATACTGCAGAAAACACATCATAGTTATGCCATAATCATAATAATATTACTATGAAGGATATGGGGCATAATGCCACACTTGGATCCTGATCCCAGGGAGCATGGGACTACTCCATCCTCCCTTGCTGAGCCACCTCTGTGGGCGGGTTTGCTGGGCCCTGGTGCACAATGCATCCTTAGGGCTTAACCCCTTCCTGCCTGAGTTGTAGCCAGGGGACAGGAGGTGGCTGGGTTATGCTGGTGGCCAGCAGCTATCCGGAGGTGTTAGCTGCCTTTCGACACTGTGCGGGCAGGAAGGGACAAGCTGCTTCCAGCCACAGGGGAAGAGATGAGCTCTGCAAAGACACGGGCTAGGTCATCCCTTGTCTCCTCTCCTCCTCTGAGGCTGGAAGCAGCTCCTGTCCCTTCCTTCCCTCACAGTGCCAAAAGGCTGCTTCTGGCCACATTCTGGTGTGAACCCTGACAGAAATCTGGGGACAGGAGGCATGTGACCCTGCGTGCCCGCCCCCCATGTTGCATCAGGAAGATGTAGCACCTGGTACCAGGAGAGAGGGATCCATCCCGGGGGGCCAGCCAGGGATAAAGGGCTCAGAGCACTGGGCTTGGAGGGTTGGGTTGGTTGGTCTCCCCGCCTCTGTGAGAGAGGTGTATGGGAGTGTGTGTGTGTGTGTGTGTCACCTCTCCCCATGTGTGTGTGTGTGGGGGGGAGGCGGGAGTAGGAGTGTGTGTGTCACCCTCTCTGTGTGAACCCTAAAGTCTTAAAGATAAGAAGGTAAATATAAATAATCCAATTATGCAGTATTTCTTTAGAACAGGGGCTCAGTCAACTTGATGTTAATTTGAACATTTGTACTGCATAGTTCAGACTGATTGCCACTGAACTCGCTTGAATATGAGTAATTTTACCAGGTGTCCCATATTCAGCATGGGGAAATATGGTCACCCTAAATATTCGCCACTTTTTCTGTATTTATCTGATCCTAGGGGAACTGAAACCCACTGGGGCAGTGCCTTGAAGAGTGTGATATGAAACTGTCAAATGAATTAGAAATTAAAAAAACAATATATGCCTTGCTGAACCCAAAAACAAGTCTAAACAATCTGGTTTTAGTTGTTTTACGTGTGACAGGATGTTTCTGCTTTCATCCTACAGAAATATGAAAGATGATACTAATGCATATAAAAGGATGCATAATTAACATGAAAGTTGTAAAGCAAACCTTGCTTTTGTTTAGCATTACTGTAGATAACGTTCTGTGTATTGATCTCCTCAAAGTGGGTAATTTGGGAAAAATATGGTGTCTTTTGCTGTTGCTTTTTTCCTATTGGTCCAGTCAGGATACTTCGCAACCAGCATTGACTGCCATGACTCAACAAATGTAATACCAGATTTTGATATTGGCATTTAAACCCTTCAATAATGTAAGTCTAATTTCTTGTCAGCTGTCCCAATATGGCAGCTGAGATTGCAGGCTTCAGACTGCTAACCAGCTCCAACTATAAACTGGAAAGGTCAAGTCTGAATATCTGGAAAGCTTCCTCCTCAATAGATACCAGAGTCATACGTGGCATCCTTTGGGAGAAAGTTAATTCTGCTTTTATTTTCTATTTGAGTTATGTACTTTGTCGTTGCACTGTGTAATTTGGGGTAGTGTTGGTCAACATTTTTTGTCAACTGTTTCAATGGAAATTTTGTTTTTTCGCTCCTTTATCCCCCATGACAAATGTCTCCTTGCAATTATTTTGTTGACAAATGCCTGAAAACCAAAACATTTCAATTTGGAAATGCTGCCTCATGGGAGTTGTAGTTCAGTGATCTCATGTCTAGTCTCCTCCATTATCCAGGCTCCCCAGCTGGACTACAGTTTCCATCATGTACCACAGCCAGGGACACTGGCACAGTGTCCCCTCACTGCTTCTTGAACACCAGTCCATGGCCACAGTTGCCGTTGCAGTGCCCCACCCCTCTTTTCTGCTTCATAGGCCTCCTCAAACAAACTCCATGGGGGAAATTAGAAGTTTTCCCACGTGGGGTCCAATTGATTCAGTCCTCAAAGTCTACACTGGCCTTCTGGGTCCCAAATGCAGTTCAGCATCTTCTGGAGGATTCCCAGTCCGCCTTTCCAGAGCTGGGTCATAGTTCAGTGTCTCTGCAAGAGCCAGCCTTGCTCTTTTCAGCCTTCCAGCCAGTTACAGCTTCTCAGGCGTCTGTTCCCTGAGCATCCCCCCGCTTACTGCCAGGCCTCAAGCAGTCCTCAGCTACTTTCCTCAGCCTCACCCCCGTTGTGGCTTCCCACTGCCTTTTTATACAGGAATCACTTGCTTCCTCTCAAGTGAGGGTCATCTTGTAATTAGGGCTAACTTAGCCCTAGCGTGGGCTCTCTGGCCCACAAGCAAGCCACCCAGTTGCCGATAGCTGTGAGGAATTTTTTTTTTTTAATGGAGATATCCCATCTCCTAGAACTGGAAGGGACCTTGAAAGGTCATCAAGTCCAGCCCCCTGCCTTCACTAGCAGGACCAAGTACTGATTTTGCCCCAGATCCCCAAGAGGCCCCCTCAAGGATTGAACTCACAATCCTGGGTTTAGCAGGCCAATGCTCAAACCACTGAGCTATCCCTCCCCCCTGGGGAATTGCCTCCCCTTGCCAAGGGGGAAGACCAGGTGCACCATGAGATGTAGGCTGACCAGGGAGTCTGGCAAAAGGGAGCATGAGACCTCCACCCCACATATCCAGGGCATTTCCAAAACAAAATATGTTGCGGTTTGGCCAAAATATTTCAGTATTGGAAATTCAACTAGCTCTATTATTGGGCTTGATTTTTTTTTCCACTTCACCAGTGTACTTTCTTGCATGGGTATGTATGCCAAGTTAAAAATCTAGCTCTGCCTTTATATCATAATAAATTAATCCTTCCTGTCCTCTTGCCTTGATAGGTGGCTGAAAACAGACCTTAAAGCATTAACAAAGAGAGTGGGATTTTGTTTTCTCACCTTGCTGTACAATGGTCTATCACTGCTGCTCCAGTGGAAAGTAACTGTGCCAGAACTTACATGTTCTGCTATTTACATGAACAAATAAATCTTCCCTCCTTTTCCAGTCTCCCCCTTTTTCTGCAAATTGCATGTTGTGTGGAATCTGCATGTAAAATATACAATAATGTGATCTACCTCAAACACATCCGAGATTATGTCTTTTGTGCTTGGCATCTAATATACAGCAACAACAGTTATTTTTTCCCACTAGAAAGAGAAAAGGCACATTATCTCAACCAGGATCTTCAAAAAAAAAAAAGTTAAAAGATCTACAGAAAACTCATTTGGTGAAAATCTCAAAGGAGATATGATTCTTTCCCAATCTCCATTTAAAAAGGCTTTTAGAGTTTACCAACATTTGATTTGAATTATTCAGTTTAAGCTAAACTGATACATTATTCATATTAAGTGACACACATAAATAATGCCAATTTTATCTCCAAAAGGTATTTTTATAAGCTTATGCGGATGTAGGTTGTAGTTTATTGTTTAGGTATTACCAACTCATTAGCAGCGAAGTTTTGTAAAAGATTTCTCCTCAGCTCAACAGAGAAAGAGTTGACAAGTCATTCCACATGAAGAAGAATTCTAAATATACCTCCTGAAAGTTACCTATAGCCATGCTCAAAATGACACAAATGCAGCCTTTAAACGCACAAATTTTCTCCCCTTGCATATGCTTAAATGTTGTGTAGCTATTGTGTGTGCTGTCTGCAGGGAGGTGAATTTCATCCATTGATAGCAATGGAAACTGGATGTGTTTGGTACATCCGAAGACTAGGTTATCTATTACCGAGCCCAGCTCATCAACATTTTTGCTTGTTCTTAGGTTTATCCCTATTCAGCAAAGTATTTAAGCATATGCTTAAATTTAACCATGTGCTTCAGTCCTGTGAATGTCAACGGCACTTAAGCACGTGCCTTAAGGTTCTTTGCTGACTAAGGGCCCACTGAGGAGATTTTCAAAGACACAAAATGTCAAGTAGGTGCTTAATTCCTATCGACTTTCAGTGAGAATTAAGTACTAACACAGATTGTGTGTTTAAAAATCTCACCCTATGTGTGCTTAAATTTAGGCAAACAAATTTGAAAATGTTGCTTTTAGGGCCTGCTCCATGTCCTGTAATAATCAAGGAGATGCTTTATGGCTATTGGGAGTTTTCTAGCACTTGAATTTGTGTTGAATCAGGGCTTTAATCTCTTTCTACTTCAGTTTCCCCATCTTTAAGATGTGTGTGTGTGTATGGGGGGGGAGGGGGAGATACTCGCCGCAGAAGGGCTGTTGTGGTGTTTTATTGATTTATGCAAAACACTTTGACATCCATAAGCAGAAGATGCTTTAGAAACACAAATATTAATATATAAAAATATTCCTAAATGAACACTCTCGTCTTAGTGAAAGGGGAGGACTGTTTTTTACCAGTGACTGCTAGTGCTGCTCCGATTTCTTTTTGTGAAGTTGTTAGATTCCTAATCGTGCTAATCAATCCATATAATCCTTATGTTTCAAATGGTTTTCTCAGAATTACATAGGCAAGAGTTGTCATTGTTTCCTATTTTATCATCCATAGACTTGTCAGGGGCTTTTTTTGCTGATTTCCTTTTGTTACTATTTGATTGTTCACACAGACCAGTGTGATAAGGAGTTATTCAAATTGTCATTCTTCTGTGCATGGAAATATGGGTATTTCTTCTCTGTTTCTCTTGCACATCTTTGAGTAATGACACACAGAGATGTCTTTTGTCTCTTATTCTCTATCTGTATTTACTGAACAGTCCTTGTCCTCTATTACCTTTTAAATGATGTATGAGTGTCTGTATTTGGTTACATTTCCCTGGAATTAAGTTCCCAGTTCAGCAGGTACTGAAGCATGTTCCTAACCCATTGGAATGACACTGTGTATGTCTACACCGCACACTAAGCCTAGGATCTGACTCAGGTTGGAGACCAAGTCCCCCTTCCATCCACACCCAAATCAGTCTGACTCGGATCAGCAAGCAATCAGGACCTGGGTCCCAGGAACCTGCTGGCAGTCTCAGAGCCTGAGTCCCCCCATGACTTGAGTCCAAGCCCTGTCATTTTGCAGTATGTACACAACTCAAATCTACAGATCCATGTCAAAAGATCTGGGTAGTGTAGTATGGATACATTAGCACAACTGTGAGACCCGGGTCCAGCAACTGTTAACCCAAGTTTACAATGAAGTGTGGATGCTCAAGCATGGGCTTGGAAATGTCAGGTCCCACACACCTGGGTTTACAATGCAGTGTAGCCATAGCCTCATAGATTTAAAGCAAACACATACCTAATTACATTCCTGAAATGAGGCATATTTGCTGATCCTCTATGGTCCATTTGTAGGCAAGTAAGTTGTCTTTGCAAAGGCTAGTAGATGTGGAGACAGCGCCTGCAGGAATGGAGAAGGCTTTTGTGGCACTGATTAGATCATTAAAAATGCAGGTAGCTGGCCATGTGTTGACCGTAAGAAACAGTCAGCAACTTACCTATCAGGTTCAAAAGTGATGGGTCTCATGAGATCTCTAGACTTTCTCTTAGTGAGTGCTGGGGAGCAGTCCGTAGTTGTACATATTTATACCAATGATGTAAGAGAGCTTGTGGAAGCTAACGTTAGATTGCTAGGAAGGTGGCTTAGGCAGCTCTTCCAGAAATGCTTCCAGTTCCACGTATGTGCAGAGACAACTAGATTGGGGACATTGGGAAGAATTGCAGGGTCTCAGTACAAGGATGAAAACATGGCGTGAATACGAGGGGTTTACATTTACTAGGCACTGAGGAACATTCTGGGGCCAGAGCATCCTGTAAAGGAGGGTTGGACGAAAATTAACTGTGAGCACGTTGAAATAATAAAGTTTGGGGAAACTGTTTAGTTAGGAGGGAAGACAGTGAGTGGAAAGGAGCATTAGTGTTGCACATAGACATCACTTAGAGATGTCTACCATGGAAGTAAAAGATGGGACAGAAACCACAGCTGAACTGGACCAGGGATAGGTAAAGATCAGAGGCAGTCCATGAAATCAAGATGTCAGACTAAGGAGTTAACAATAGGCACATAAGATGTAAGTATCTATATAGAAAAGCAAGAAGCTTAGAAGCAAAAATAGGTGAACTAGAATGCCTGGCTTCATCTCTCAATTTAGAGTAGCTTTATGTCCCGTTGGCAGTAGGAAACTTCTGTGATTAAGGATCACTAAACATGGGGCACCAACCTTCTTGTTACTAATGTATTTCACTAACTTCCCACATGGAGAGAGTGGATTTCCTTAGGGAACTAACCAAAGAGATGTATAACTTAAAGGATTTCACTTTCTTCAGAAGCTCATCCCTCTGGAGCAATATGAGCTCTTTGGTTTCACAGCATCACAAGTGGTCATTTTAGCTGATGCCTGGAAGAGAGGCAGGGTTAACGCCATGAAGGCAGATACACAAAAAACAAACAATAATACACTCAACCCATTTTAAAACTCGCTGTAATCACTGGGGAAGAAAAAAAAACCTGCTTCAAAGAATTTTGTGTTTAAAAGTACTTTTTACTTTGAAAGTATTTGAAATTTGATGCATGTGAACGATTCCCTTTCCCAAAAGGCTCTACAAAGCTGGCTGCAGAGGGAGGTGAGCTAACGAATAGGAAAACCAGGGGAAAAAGCCCTTTAAAATCACTTTAATAAAAATGGTTTATTTCTCTGGGGTTTCTTACTTCTGGTCTTGGTGGGCTTTTTATGGTGCACCTCTGCCTTTATTGGATATTGTGCATCTGTGTAGCACAAAGCGAATAGCACGGCAGTCAGAAGCCTGTCTTCTCTGTGTGAGAGGATGAGCAAGGATATTTCATTCCATACATCTTTCACAGTCTTGCTCTGTGATTCCACAAAGTCTTCCAGGCTGTACCTTCAACACAAGAGAAGGAACAAAAAGCTAAAAGAAGAGAAAATAGATTTGGAAAATTCTGCTGAGGCACATTGAGCATGGATGTAATTGCACGGCCAAAATCCAGAAGCTGACCCTAAATTCAGAAAGCACCTTTTGCAACATAAAAAAGAAATATCACTGTTTCAGTTGTTGGTGTATCTTTAAATTCCGGAGCAGATTCCACTCAGGTAGTGCAAAATGTAGTAAAACCTGTCTGCATCTCCCTACGTGGGTTCCCTCAGCATAAATTCATAGATTCTAAGGCCAGACTGTTAGAACCTAAACAGTCCAGAGATGCATATTTTTTCTCTCAATCGATACTTATTGCTTCTTCTCACAGAAAACAAGCTGATAAGGTTAGTACCCATGTGGGCTCTTCCTTTGACCTTGAGTCATTACACACAATAACCACTTGCTTTGAAATTAGCACTTTTCTGTTAAAGTTCTTCATTTGCATTATACAAGGCTTCTTTCTCATTTGATGGGTTATTTAGTTACGGGGTATACACAATGTAAATGTTTGCTACTACATTATAACAGGATACAGATAAGTGAAAATAATGCTAGTAACAGCCCATTAGTTTTCATGAAATTTAACCACCAAATACTCTCTTATACATTGACCAATCTACCAAGTGAATTGGCCTGCCTTCCGGCTATGCATTTGTAAGCATCCAGTGAGACCTGGGGCTTTGGCATGAGCTGGCACCTTGTTTGCTATTGTTTGCTTGTGCCCAGTTTACGATGTGATCCAGGTTGCTCTGAATTAGTGACCCGTCTTCTTCATTATTTACCTGTCCCCCCATTTTTGTGTCCTCTGCAATCTTTATCAGTCATTATTTTATGTTTTGAGGGAGTCAGTCTCCCACTGGGCGTAGCATTGGTGTATGTCACCGTCATTGTGACCCCAGTGCTGGGAACTAGAAGGGGCATGGCCAGAGTTTGTGGACTCTTACCATCTGATTCAGTTTTGAGCAGCCCTTAGGTTGTTAGGGTGGCGGCCAGCCAGAGAATCAGAGAGCCATCACCAACTTCCTGTCCCCTCTCCCTTTTGTGCACAGCTTCCGGGCGTCTGTCTAGCCACACTGGGCTTCATTTTGCTCTCGTACACCAGTGCAGGCTGGAACAAACCTCATGGAGTGATGTATGGAGGAGATGAAATGAATGGAAAACAATGTTTATGACCAAAAACCTGTTCAAGGCTGTTGAGTTCCTCTGCGTTTGGAGGCATGTCATCTACAATAGGTGTGGGGGAAATGGGGCAAGATGGGAATGGGGTAGAACTGGGGAATTGCTTCTCTCTGCCGCATCATTCCCTGGCTGTTCTTCATGGATCACTTTGCGTGAGCTACTGCTGATCTGCCACTTCCCTCCATCAACCCCTTCCCTCCATTTCATCTCCTCCATGCCAAACATGGATGGGGAGCTCACCATGGCAGTAGTCTGTTTGCAGAGAATGTGGAGGCCCCAAGTTGCATTAATTGCCCTGTGGCTCTCAAGAGATGCCGAGGCCATGCCTATCCCCTTTATATGGACAGTTCAGTGGACACTCCATGGCCTTAAAGCTGTGGAATTTTAAAAGCTAATGTTTCTCCTTCTGTAGCTTGTATACCGATTTAGCCCTATGTATTTTTAAATGCCACTTTCATTTTTTTAACACTGCATCCACATGGGGAAGGAGTCATGGCTCAGGGAGAGGATGGGTTGAGAGAGGGACCCCCAAAGGAAAAATCTGCCAAGAGACCATAATGGCTGACATCAATGAGGTCAGATCCTTATTTGCTTTAAAACAGTGTAGCTCCATTTACACTAGCTGAGGATCTGGCCTAGTTACCTATTTTGTACGGGCACATTAGCCATAAAGGAAGCCTGAGAGGAAAAAGCAAATTGGCATTACTGGGCACTAGTGACAACGTGGAGTTGTGATGGAGTTATGCCAGGAGATAACTGGGCACCGTCTTCCTCCCAGACTTTCTGCCACTGCATGACTCCAGTATAATTCCACTGTTTCAGTAGAGTTGCACTGGCATAAAGCTGGAGTAGGTCAATGGTGAATCAGGTCCATGCTTGTAAGTCTCAATGGCCTTTGCACCACATGTGACTGACGGGTAGGCATGCAAAGTCTGCTTACGCCTACCTACTGTATGACTGGCATACTGTGGTGACCCTAAAACACACTTATCTTTGTATCTGTAGAATTCACTTTGACCTTCCTATGCTTCATGTGTGAAATACCTTGAATACTGCAATACTGAGTAGGCAGCCCTTCTTCATTCACTACCCACTCGCTACACAATACTAAAAAAAAATAACATTTTGTATTTCTGCAGCACTTTCACTCCTTAGATCTAAAAGTTTTAGAGTAAATATAATTACCCCAAATGAGGTGGGGAACTAGAAGTGTGGAGGGGTAATGGGCAATATCCACTAGGCAACAAGCAGCAAAGTTCAGTAACATGATAAATGTTTTTTGGGGAATTAACATATGCCAGTTACTAACTATTGCATTCATTTCCCCCTCTAGCCCCTCATTAGATAGTGAGCTATAACCTACGAATGTTTTTAACCTAGGCAAACAATGTATTTTTTGAATCATTTTGCTGAAACTTTCAAGATAAATTCAGGTGAGGCAGACACCTGGCGCAGACAATTTCAGCCTAAATGGCTAATGTTTGGCAAACTTACAAGCAACTAAAACCAGGGTCTTATAATTGGAAGTGTCAGGCAACCTTAATAATAGGCAAAACTACCAGCTTCATGACTACTCTTTGGGAATTCAAGCTGGAGGGATTTTGCTACATTTACTGAGATGCCCTTTTGTGCACTTCACAAGGATAACTGCCTGCCTATGGTGCTATAGTACTGCCTGTACCATTCAGGCACATATGTCATAGATCCAATTACAAAGAACTACCGTATGGAACCTCAACCTGCAACCCAGCTACAGCTACCTCAATAACCTTGTCACTTCTGTTCTTCAGTCATTTGCTTTTGGGGCATGGAGGCATGTATTCTTGTTCTCCGACAAATCTCTGCACTTCAGCCCACTGGCAAAAACTGTTGTCTGGAGCATAGCTGGAGCTTCAAGATGTCAAAAATAATTTAAAGTGGGGCATACATATAAAAATAAAATTGCCCACAGACAATCCGCTGCTCCTACAATCACAGGCTCTGATGATTCCATGTCTTAGCCCATGTGGGGTTTTCTGCCTGATCCAGCATCCCTCAACTTTATTCATATGACTTACACCTGATTCTGCGAGGTACTAAGTATCCATACGTTTCATTAACTTCATTCGGAACTCAGGACACCTAGCAACTCATCGTGGTGCACACCTGTGGGAAGCCTCTTGGGGGCAGAGGGAGGGCAGCATTTCATCATGTGTCTGACCGAGTGGCGGTGGTTTATGGGTACAGGAAATGGGTAGGAATGGTAGATTTTGAGGCATTCAGTCAGCCTACTGTCATCTCCACTGACTCGGCAGTCTGAGGGCTTGTCAAAAATGGTGGTAAAACATTGATTATTCGGACATCCCTATAAATTAGCACATTCCTGGTTGTCAGGGACACATACATGCTCTCCACATTGGTGAGTGGTGTTTTGTGCTGGGGTTTAGAGTACAGAGAGGAGCTGGCCACTGCATCTTGAAGAGCTACCTTTCTTCTTTGTTTTGATTCTCCTGGTCAGTGTTTACTTTAAGATAGGCCTTTTAGTTTGCCATGTGAACCTATTTGCTTCTCAATAAAAAGGCATCTAAAAAGGCTAGTGCCCTAAGCAAGTGGGGGACATGGAGATTATTTTATATGTATCGTAGGTGTCAGCCAGGGACATAAGGACTTCCGTATAACATCCATCTCCATGTCCAGCTGTTCAGTCTGTTAAAGAGGTTCCTATTTCTACTTTGTCATTAGAAATAGGTCTTCATACTGTTTTCCCAAGGACCAATCCGAAGCCCATTGAAGTCAGCAAGAGCCCTTCAATTGACTTCAATGGCCTTTGGTTAAAGCCTCAAGTTATTACAGTTTTGGAAGAACATTACTAAGTTTGAAACTTATGCACCAAAGCTATTTGAACTTCTTGTTACTTTAGCAGAACCAATTAGTCAGCCATTAACAACAACTTTTTTTCTCTAGGGCACTATGAATGCTGCCTATAGCACTAATAATCATAATTTATGCTCTTCTTGTCTGTTGTCTCTCCTAGACTGTAAAGTCTTTGGTGAAGGGACCATCTTTGACTATATGTTTGTATGCTGCCTGACACAATGTGCCTGCAATTATGGCCTCTAGGACTACATTTACGCTACACACCACTTTTGGTGGCATGTAAGGTAGGTGTAGCTACATGTTGTAGTGCAAAGCAAGCTGCGTCCACACTATGGGGTGTAGCTACTTGTGTCAGTGAAAGGCTCTGGCAGGTGGAGAGGCAGCAGGGTGAGGCTGTGCCTTTCCCCATTGCCTCCCCCTGCCAGAGCCTTTCCCCACTGCCGGAGTCTTTCCCTGGGAGGCAGTGGGACACTACACAGCTAAGAATAGCAGTGTAGACAGGAAGGCACAGGTTGGGCAAACAGAGAGTCACATAGGGTATGTACTCGGGTGCACATCCACACTTCTTCAGGCATGGCTGTACTCTACTCACCTTAGCCAGACCTCACTGTCTAAACTGTTACTTAAAGCCATGCTTGGGGGCTATCCCAGTACAGACTGTACAGGCTGCTGAAAGAAGCATGCAGTGTAGACGTCACCATAATACATATAATTATTGTATTTACTGTTTCTCTTTAAATACATACACTTTAAATGAAACCTGTAGCAGAATTATACACAGACACACACACTTTGGGGCAAGGGGATTTTTTCCAGGAGGTGAAATATGACAAAGGAATAGTTGAAGTCTATCTGATGTAGCTTCCCCATGCTACTGTAGATTGCTGCTGTGAAAATTCATTACTTCAATGAATAAGACGTTCCATAAATTCCCACGGAGGAGATGTGATTAGTTCCCTGAGGCAACAAAGTGCATGCTGGTGCACATCAGCAGGAGCCCTTTTCTTCGGCTGTTTTCATTTCTGACTAAGCAATAGCCAATGAACAGTGATTTAAAACAGCAAGACTAGGCATCGAGCTAGAGTGTGAACCATCTCTTTGAGATCGAGAGCAGTTCAACACAGTTGGATTTTTTACATTTCAAAAATATAAAAAGTATTTCCATTTCAAAGATTTCCAAATTTAAACATTTTTAAGGGAATGTTGGTGGTTTTGGAAAACCAATATCTTTCCAAACTACAAAGAGACCCCTGTGTGAGACATAGCTGGAGGGAGTACATCATATTTATGTGTATCCTCCTCAAACCACTACATCAGAAACACACATCAACACTTGTACTCAATTCAATATTACATTGTAGCAAACCGAAAAGTAAAATAATTAAAAAATAAAATAAAATTGTGATTTTTTTTTTGGTAAACCATCAAACAGCCATAAAAATTTCAAATACAGTTTTGATGGAAGTTATCCTACAGATGAAAAATTTTTGTTTGAACCAAAAAATTTCTCCAAAAAGTTTTACTTTTGAATAGATGCTATTTTTGATGGAAAAAAATATTTAAAATATTTCAACTAGCTATATAAAGGTCTTTTATGATTGCAGGAAAATAATGAATAAATATACAGAAAAGAACAGAGCTAGGTAGATGGACAGTAATTATAGGGATTAAATATAAAAAATATTCTTTACCTTAATGACTCAAAACTATCTAGGGGAGCCCATGGTGAACCTATGTAATCATATACAAACATTGAATCTATCTCCCCTTGTAAGTATTCTCACACTTGTTATCTAACTGTCTGTCTGTACTGGGCTAGCTTGATTATCACTTCAAAAGTTTTTTTCTCTTAATCAATTGGCCTCTCAGAGGTGGTAAGACAACTCCCACCTGTTTATGCTCTCTGTATGTGTGTATATATATCTCCTCAATATATGTTCCATTCTATATGCATCCGAAGAAGTGGGCTGTAGTCCACGAAAGCTTATGCTCTAATAAATTTGTTAGTCTCTAAGGTGCCACAAGTCCTCCTGTTCTTCTTTTTGCGGATACAGACTAACACGGCTGCTACTCTGAAACCTATGTAATCATGTATTTCTATCACTGTTGCCTTCATCTTCCCTTGACTATTCCCTCAGATTGTATAATCACCTGCTTTTTCTTGTATGCTCCTCAGTGCAGAGATCAGGTCTTCCTTTGTGGTGTTCATACAGTGCACAGCACAACAGGACCCCAATCCTGATTGAAAGATCAGATGTGACCCATAGGGCCTGTGACGGGGTGTGCATACCCTACACTGGGCAGGAAAGAGTTAACACCACTTTATAGATGGTGGAAATCCCGCCCCTCAGACTGTGCTGGGCATGCTCCAACTGCTGCCTCAGTATAAAAGGGAGCAGCCCAGCTCATTCTAAGTTGGCTGCTGGAGAGGAAGGACCTTTGGAAGTGGCTCCAGCTGAAGAGCTGCCACAGCCCTTGACTGCAGGAGCCGGAGATCCTGAGATTAGGACTGGAGATCTGTGGCCAAAGGATCCCCAGGGAATTATCTGCGCTGAGGAGCCCAAAGACTCCAATGCCCCATGGACTATGACTTCAGGAAGAGCGGTAGGAAGTGACCCAGGGAGAGTGAGGGAGTGGTATCTCCCACCCGTGTGAGGTCAGTGTGTTTCGGTGGAATTCCCCACTGACCCAGTGGCGGACCACTCCGCCACTGTTAGGACCCTGGGTCGGGGTCCAATGGAGTCTCTTGTGGTGGCCTCTCGGGTACTTGACTCTGGCTGCTAGGCCACGCCACCCTGAATGCTAGGGCCACTGTAATTGACTCTGGCTGCTTGACCACACTGCCCTGAATTGAAGGGTTGTTATATTGACTCTGGCCATTAAGCTGCACTGCCCTAACTCTAAGAGCTGCTATATTGACTCTGGCCTCTGGGCAGTGCCACTTTCAGCCTAAGGACAGTCTGGCAGTCTGTTAATGTGGTGGTATCACAACCTGCCCCATCCCAAAGGAGAACAGGGTGTGCACACCATGCAACACATGGTGGAGAATGTGTTATGGCTCCTTGAGCATCTCCAGGCCTTGGGCGCCTTCGGCTGAGAGAATCTGTTACGAGCCCAGCGAACCCAGGAGCAACAATACAACAGAGGGACTAAGGTATGCAGCTTTGAGCCCGGGGACCGGGTTCTACTATTATTGCCCTCCACTGAGTCAAAACTATTAGCCAAGTGGCAAGGCCCCTTTGAGATGTCTTGCCGGGTAGGACCAGTAGACTTTAAGGGAGAGGGATGTGACAGGGTGTGCATACCCTGCACTGGGCAGGAAAGGGTTAACCCCATGCTATGGGCAGCGGATGTCCCACATGCTGCCCAGCTCATTCTAGGTTGACCTCTGGAGAGGAAGGACCTTTGGAAGAGGCTCCAACTGAAGGAGCTGCCATAGTCCTTGCCTGTGGGAGCCAGAGATCCTGAGATTAAGACTGGAGATCTGTGGCTAACCGAGCCCCAAAAAATTAATTGCACTGAGGATCCTGAAGACCCTGATGCCCCATGGACTATAGCTTCAGGAAGAGCAGTAGGAAGTGGACCCAGGGAGGGTGAGCGAGTGGCATCTCCCACCCAGGTGAGGTCAGCAGGTTTCGGTGGGATTTCCCACTGACCCAGTGGCGGACCACTCCACCACTGTTAGGGCCCTGGGTCGGGGTCCAGTGGAGTCTGGCTTGCATGAGACCAGTCAGTTGCAGACATGCCAAACCTGTGGAAAAAACGCAGAAATTCGGCTTGTTTTTGGCTTAATTGGCTTGTGAGTTGCTTGTTGGCTAGTTTTTGGCTTGTAGCTTGTTGCTTGTTTGGCTAGTAGCTTGTTGCTTGTTGTAGCTTGTTGCTTCTGTTTTTTTAATCGGCTCCCAGCAAGCAGGGATAAGGAGGGGCAATCAGGAGCAAGGGTGGGGAGAGAGTCAGGGGTGTACAGCAGGCCCACCACAGTTCCAGACTGCACACCAGGGGGATCTAGTCACATAGAGTGTTGGGGTTTTTAGGGATTGGCTTGTTTTGGCCTTGTTTTGAAATGGGATTAGCTTGATTTTTGGCTTATTGTGAAAGTCGGGGTGCTAATTTACCACGTGAAAGTTGGCAACTGTGGTCAGTTCTGGTGCAGGCTGTGGGAACTGGCAGTTCAAAGTATCCAGCTATATTCTCCAGTACTCCAGCCCATCACTCAAGTATGGAGCACAGCCCGCGACTCCAGTCTCCAGGACTGATGTTCCAGCTCTGCAACAGAGGTGGTGTGCTGGGATTCAGGGATGTGTAGCACAGTGCAGAGATGCTAGCCAGCTCTGGAGAGCTTGTGTAGAGCCATGGTAGTGAGTAAAAGGAGGCCCCTATGAGTTAAAATCTGCTCTCATTTACCAGTGTAAATGTGGTAAAACCAAAAGAAGGTATGACTGGAGGCAACTGAATTTACACCATTATAACTGAGAGCAGAATTTTTGGCCCTGAAAAGTTAAATGAATTTCCCAAAGTCACCCAGAGACTCAGTGGCACAACTGGGAACAGATCCCAGGAGCCTTGACTTCCAATCCTCTGCTCAAACTCTGCCTTTATATTCACCCAACAAAAAAAGCAAACTGCTTTGAAGCCTGCGATAACAAATGCCTGAAGAATAAAAGTGAGTTATCCTATTGTTGACTGAACTAAGCCAAGGCCCCATGGTGTTCCTACCCAGGCCAAAGGCAAAATGGAAAAACCAAGCTTGCAAAGTTTTACCTTGTTAAAATGCTGCTGGTGTAGTTATCATATAAGGAAGGGACTTTATCGAGGTTTGGGAAGCTGACTCTTGTAAAACAGACTTTATTGGGAACCCAGCACTCCCAAACAGAATTATTACCCAGGAAGGTAAATTGCTTTGCTAAGCACCAGATAATAGAGATGTTCAGCTCATGCACAAAATATATTCATCAAAGCATGGAAGGTGGTGGAGTAGCTATAAGTATGAATATAAAAATAAAATGTTATGTAACCAAAATAAGTAGCTAACAGTAAATAGTATAGTACACTATAGTTTAGAATGCCTTATAGTTGTGCTGAATTATATAACACTAAAACTAAATTATAATTAAATGCTGAAACCTTTGTATGACCCTTGCTCTGTATACAGCAGGAGACTACAGCGAGGCTTGAGAAATACATTCAACCCACCAAGCTTTAGGTAGCTACTAAAAACCCTCTGTGTCTTACAAAATATATATAAAGCCAGTTAAGAGAGCATCTGTAAGATTTATAGTGTTAGTCAATATTATATACAATATTACATATAATATCAGCTATGTTCTTGTTTAACAATTAATTTTATTCATGTTCAGCTTTTCCCCAAAGGCTTTTTACTTGTGTTAAGCTGTTTATCCAATGGGAGTATTGTAAACTCAGTGTTAGGTATAGATGTAGAGACATTCCAGAGAACATAAACAAGACAAACAATTTTGTTGATGCTTAGTTAACATGACTTCTCTACCAAGCTATAAGAGATGAAGAATGTCTCTAAAGTTTTGCTGTCTTCTGGAATACTATGGGCAAAACAAGGTAATAAAAGTATAGAATACCAAGGTCGGAAGGGACCTCATCTAGTCTAACCCCCTGCTCAAAGCAGGACCAAACCCCAGACAGATTTTTACCCCAGTTTCCTAAATAGCCCCCTGAAGGATTGAACTCACAACCCTGGGTTTAGCAAGCCAATGCTCAAACCACTGAGCTATCCCTCCTCATTTAAAGAGTTACTGTTAACTTCAGGGTCTGTGCAAGCCTAGCCAAAAGTCTTCAAAACATACCAAAGATAATAGATAAGAAGTAATGCAAAGAACTGGTGAAACCCTCAACCCTAGTGGATATAAAGGCAAAGTGCAGCTCATATATTGAGAACTCTGACCACCTGCACCTCTCCCTCCCAGATCGATGGTAGTGTATTGTTTTGTCTTTCTGTATTGTGCTGTTTTACTCTTTAACTAATCATCTTTGATTAATAAAGTTGATTAAGCCTAGCTATTTGACATCGCTTGTTGTTGAATTAAATGGAAGCCGTAACAATATAAACACCTGTTGTGCTGCTCATTTTAAATCCTTTACATCGGCAGCCTATGCCTTCCACAATATTGCAGGCTCAATTTAAATCTTTCTGAAGCGCAATGGCTTTGGTTTGCTTCCATAACGTCTTACCGGCCCTTCATGTTATCCACAGGAAACCAAGCATGGGAGTTTGAGCAAAGCGTGGAGACACAGAAGTAGATCTGTGACTGGATACAGGATTTTCGAAACAGCAGCTAAGATGGTTGTTCAAAGGAATACACAGAAGGATATAAAGTAATCCCATTTGCTGTGCGTTCTTACAGTATCCCTCAGTGGTCAACAGTGGGCTGTTCTGCACTGTTATGAAAGCCTTCAAGTGAACACCAGAGAGAGTGTCCAACCCTATATAATCAACTCCAAAAAATTTCAGGCAATTGCTGTGAATCTGATTGGCAGCTTGCACAGTCTCTTACAATTTTGAAACTGTTCTTGTCAAGTTCCTACAACTAAAACCAAGCATAGGTCACTGTTGTACTAGAATTAAACACAAGCACTGATGTACAGTTAAATTTTGCCTTCCAATCCAAGCAAGTAATAAAATAATAATAATTCCACCAAGCTCTTATAAAGCACTTTCTATCAGTAGATCACAAAGCCCTTTACAGAGGAGTAAGCATCATAGCTATATTTTAGAGATGGAGAAACTGAGGCACACAGCAGTGAAATGGCTTGGTCAAAATCACCTATCAGGGCAGTGAATAGAACCCAGGTCACCTGAGTTCCATGCTATTGTTCTATCCCCTAAACCGCACTGCCTTCGGCAGGGCTGCCCGGGGGAGGGGGGCAAGTGGGGCAATTTGCCCCAGGCCCTGGGCCCCACAGGGGCCCCCATGAGAGTTTTTCGGGGCCCCTGGAGCAGGGTTCTTCACTCACTCCGGGGACCCCGGAAAACTCTCGCGGGGCCCGGGCCGCCGGAGCTTCTTCCGCTCCGGGTCTTCGGCGGCAATTCGGCGGCGGGGGGTCCTTCTACCCTGGGACCCGCCTCCGAAGTGCCCCGAAGACCCACGGCGGGGGGTCCTTCTGCCCCGGGACCCGCCGCCGAAGACCCCAGGCCCCCTGAATCCTCTGGGCGGCCCTGGCCTTCGGTAGCGCCTACTTTCAAGGTCTACAATGGAATAAATATTATTGTGACTTAACCTAACTGATTCTTTTTCACATAGGGTGGCCAGACAACAAGTGTGAAAAATCAGGACGGGGGATGGGGTGTAATAGGATCCTATATAAGAAAAAGACCCAAAAATCGGGACTGTCCCTATAAAATCGGTACATCTGGTCACCCTATTTTCACATCAGTTTTATACTGATGTAACTATTCATGTCATTGGGGTTAGGCATGATTTTCACATGAGAGAAAGCTGTTATTACTTATTTTTTCTATTAGAGCAGCATCTAGAGGCCCCAACTATGAGCCGAGCACACTGGAGCGGGCGCTGTACCGACACAGGCCAAGTTTGCACCGCGAGAACGGTGTGTTTTTAAATTGAGATACTAAGTCAGTGTACTACTGAACATCATGTCTCATATCCTATGTTGTGAGTGGTGCTACAGTCAGACAGTATATGGCATAGCGTTATCAATTGGTATTAAGCAATATCAAAAAGCATTCGATCGTTTTGCAGTTAGGATTGCCGCATGGAACATGTCACTCAGAAAAGCTGAAGTCTTATCCCAATCTACTTTACCAGCTTTGGTATCTTTTCCTCTAGGCAAACCAGCCTGGCATGCTTTTCAATACACTGAGAAGAGCCTTCATTTCCCTGACATGCCACATGGGACCAAACGATGCAGTTCCCGTTCAGATTTTTATAAGCAATTTCAATTCAGTAGTGCTGTCTCCTCCAGAGTTTTTGGAAAGAGGTAAGCACAATGAAAAATATTTCCAGTATATGTCAATACCTTGCATTGAATGTTATGGGGCTATCTTAATAAGTGAAGAATATGGATAATAATATGGATAATAATATCATCACTATTCTTACATATATTACAGTAATACTCGGAGGATGCAATCAGGATCAAGTCCTGTGCTAGATGCTGTGCAAATAAATACATTACATGTCCTGTCCTACATGTTTAATATCTGAGGGTGGTATTTTTTTTTTCAGTAGAGTTATTTGACTTGTTCTTGGCATTTAAAGAGAATTTTAAATCTGAATGGTACCTGATCTGGTAACCTTGTGGCATGAGGCAATTGGCCCATCACCAAGGGCTAGATTGTGTCCCAAGGCAGTGCAGAAGCTGCTATTCTATTCTATCTAGGTTTTTATACTGCCCTCATCATCACTGAATCTGAGTGCCTTCCAGCAGTGCATTAAGCAATGTGACTAACATCTATCACGTTTGCTCTCGCATCCTCTCCCCAAAGGGAGAAGCGTGTATGGTAGAATGTTCTGTTTTCGTAGGGTTAGATTTTTTTTCTTTTTTGCTCCAACCTAGGAGTAGTCCTGGGAGGCCCTGTGATTCAGGCTATTCTACACTTGGAGCTAGAATGTGATTCCCCTGGTAGTGTACACATACCCTTTAGTACTCAGTATAGCTCAGCCATGCCTTTGCGACTGCAACCTGTGCTACTTCAGCTACACTGCTAGTAGCCCCCCACGCTAGCTGGATGAGGGCTAGTGCAACTATGTTTACATAGACTCATAGACTTTAAGCAGGAACCATCATGATCATCTCGTCTGACCTCCTGCACATGGCAGGCCACAGAACCTCACCCACCCACTTCTGTAATGAACCCATAACCTCTGGCTGAGGGCTAGTCTACACTGATGAAGCTGCACCACTGTAGCACATCTGGTGAAGACATTCTCCGACCGACATAGAGCTGTCTACACTGGTGTAACTTACATCGCTTAGGGGTGTGGATTATTTACACCCCTCAGTAACGTAAGTTATACCAAAGTAAGTGGTAGTGTAGACAAGCCCTGAGTTACTGAAGTCCTCAAATCATGATTTAAAGACTTCAAGCTGCAGACTGAAGGACTTACTCTATAGCACATCTTCCCTTTTTTAGAACCGTTTCCAAATTCCCTGACTAACCAAAAACACTTTTGAATTAAACTAGCAAACTATACAAAAATACTAATAGCTGACTTAGCCCTTCAGGTTGCACTAATACAACCTCAACTTGTGTCGATCAGTCTCTTAGGGCATTTCAAAAATCTTCATGATCTGCCATATTGAAAACCCTCTTTAGGCAAGTCCTTGTCTGTAATAGACTATTCAATCTCATAGTTAAGGAACACTTTGTGAGCTATTTTCAAACTGTTTCTCTCCTCTCACTTCACCATCTATGCCAGATTCTCAGGTATCTTCAGCAGATCTTTTGGTAGCTTCATAAGAATTGGCGTTTCTCTGTGGTCACTGAGAATGCGCAAGATGACTCTTCTTTTATCACTATAGCTTTGATTGGCCAGTTCCCATCTTGCCAAACTCTCAACAAGACTTTCATTTTTAACTGTGGAAGAGGTCTTGCTCTTTTGTTGTTACATTTTGTCTGCATATACTTTCCCAGCCTTTTCCTTACTATCACAGACTCCATTGTCAGCTGTTGTTTTTTCTCTCATATCTGGTAATCAAGTATTTATATGTTTGATGCAGAGGAGTTCAGCAGGTGACTTTCCACATTGCAGTGGTGTAACTCTAAAATTGAATAGTGATAAGTATGGATCTTTTCTTGCAACCATTGCTTTTATGAGCAAGTTCTTCACTATACACACTCTGCATTCAGCTAGTCCAATGCCTGGAGGATATCTAGCACTACATGTTTCAATGATGAAAGTTGTACATTTTAGCAAAGTCCAGGAATTCCCTATTCTTGAACTGTGGTCCAGTGTCCATTATTACTGTTCTTGGAGTTCCATGAAATGCAAATACAGAATTAATGTGCCTGACAATTGTTGCAGCTGTGTTATGTTTGAGTCTGACTATTTCTGGGGAATTGGTAAAGCAGTCCATGAGGATATCAGATCTTCCCAGGTTGACCATGTCAATTCCAACTCTGTACCATGGAACCACAAGTTGTTCATGTAGACCAGTGGTTCCTGCTGCTCAGAATCTTGGTACTTCTGACACCTCCAATGCCTGCTCACCATTTCTTCAATATCTGTGTTCATCTGTGGCCAGAATACAAACCTCTCTGTCTCTCCTTTTTGAGCTGGTCATTCCAAGGTGTATTTGTTTCAATGTTTTCCTTCTCATCACAGTAGGACCCATGATTTCTGACCCTTCAACAGCACTCCTGAGATTTTTGCCTCCTTTACTTACTGCTTGTATCACTGCTGGCAGCATTTCATGTTTAGATGTTTCTGTCTCCAGTTTATCCCATATGCCTGGAGATACAGCACATGAAACTTTTATCTTCACATATATGTTTACTGCTTGTTCCAGATCATCAGTCTGTGTTTTGACAGATGCAGCACATTCTCTTGATAGTGTGTCTGCCCTTACTAAGTCGCATCTGGGTTGGGACTCCGGGGTCACATCATACTTCAGTATTTTCAGAAATTGTCACTGTGTTCTTGGGGGTGCTTTTCCAAGTCCTTTTTTTGCATATTGCAGTCAGTGGTGGTCTGTAATCAGTTACAAGGAAGTTGTAAAATCTATTACATCCATATGTCAGACCTAGTGTCTCTTTTTCAATTTGCACATACATCTTCTCTGCAGCTGTCATTACCCTTGCTTCTCAAACAGGAGGTCGTGACCCCTCAGGGGGTCGTGAGGTTTTTGCATAGAGGGTCATAAGCTGTCAGCGTCCCTCCCCCCAAACCCCACTTCGCCTCCAGCATTTATAATAGTGTTAAATATAAAAAAAGTGTTTTTCATTTATGGGGGGGGTCACACTCAGAGGCTTTCTGCGTGAAAGGGGTCACCAACACAAAAGTTTGAGAACCACTGCCTAGATTCATATGAGACTGGAAACCAATCAATTCAATGACACCATAATAGCACAGCTCCCAGCCCTCCATTCAAGGCATCTGTGGATAGTTTGATGTCTTTCAATGAGTCAAAAAATGGCAGCACTGGAGCTGAAGTTAGAATGTGCTTTAAATCATTGAACTCTCTTTCATGCTCTGGCATCCACGCCCATGCAGTGACTGTGTGCAGGAGATGCCTTAGGTGAGTTGTGCAAACTGCATAGTTTAGGGATGAACTTGCTGATATAATTCAACATGGCTAGCACCCTTGAATTGTTTTTTAATCTTCAGGTCTTGGCACGTTCAGTATAGCCTGAATCTTTGATTCATTGGGGAAGAGTCTCTTTTGAGGTCATGCTCTCTCTCCAAGTAAGGATATTTGGCCTTGGTCAGTTTACAGTTATTAGCTCTCACACTGTCCAGTATTCTCTGTTGTTCTTGTATCTCTGTGTTGCTCCTATGCAGTTCTTGGAGCTCTGGTGTTATCTGCTAGAGCGTAGCTTACAGCTTGCTGATTCAGCAGACCTCAATGTTAATGATAAAGAAAGACCACAGCTCAGTTCGGTGGCGAAAGGTGGGCCAGGCTTATTGTGAGCAATGGTTAGAGGCACACTGACACATGTATGCCCATGACAAAGTATCAGTTCTCTCAACATAATGTTGTCCCCTAGGCCAGTACAAAGATGCTCCTCTTTCCATTCTCCTTTTATACATGGATATAAACAAGTTACATTCCAGATTTTACCAGTTACCATTCTTGTACCTTGTACCGATAGTTTGAACAAAAACATCCTCATCCATAATCCTGTCGTTCCCACCTTATCTTATGAGGGGTCTGGGTGTTCCTGTACCATCCTCTAAGGAATGTATTTATGGAGTTACTTGAGAAGTCTGGGTGTTCCTGTATCATCTTCTCAGGAATGTGCTTACTTGTTAGTTGATACGTAATGCTGTTATTCTACCTAGGCCTTCTTTCGCTCACTGTCTGCTTTGATTCATACTTTTAGCCAGGCCTAGGGCTCTCGCAAGGCCTTCCTGCTCCTCGGTCATTTCTGATGTTCAATGGCAATGCTGCCACAAATTATGTCCTCCATATACACTTTCATGCCCGCTAGACCTTCTAACCGATTGTACAGTGAAATACTGGTGGGATGAATGTGGGAATTTTCTGTAATTTTATGAATTCTCTACCCATTACCCTGGTATTGCTATCTAATGGGTGCAGAAGGGTTGAAATGCTGCTCCTAGGGCAGAGCAGGAGACACGAGGTGTATGTTTAATTGAACGATCTGGTATGATCTGAATGGGTCATTAAGGACTAGCTGGAACCATCCCATATCAGTGGAAGACCCTATGGAGACAATGGAAATCCCAGTGACCAATCCCAGTGACCAAAGATTAACACATAGCTGCCGAGGCAGCTGAACATGTGAACATAGCATGGCTACGTCTGGAGAACAAAGGAAAGTGGTGTTAGGTGTCCGTGATAAGAAGTGGACTCACAGACACACCAGCTGTCACCTGGAACTAAGGGTGTGTCTTCACTAACGGCCAGATCGGCGGGCAGCGATTGATCCAGCAGGGGTCGATTTATCACGTCTAGTTTAGACACGATCAATCGACCCCCGAGTGCACTCCTGGACTCTAGCTTGGCGAGAGGTGCAGGCAGAGTCGACGAGGGAGTGGCAGCAGTTGACTCACCGTAGTGAAGACACCGTGGTAAGTAGCTGAAGTTGCGTAACTTAGATCGATCCCCCCTCCCACAGTGTAGACCAGGCCTAAGATAAAGGGACAAAGACAGAGAGAGAGAGAGAGAGAGAGAGAGAAGCAAGATAGATTCAACAGCAACTTGGCTGGGTGGAGTCCTGGAGGTGACCAGTCTGAACGCTGTATTAAACTTTTCTCATCTGTGCTAACAAGGATTTCTCAGCGCTGTATTCCAGTTGACCAACATATTCTACTCTGTTCTGAAAAGACTGCATGGAGTGACTGCAGATACTTGCTGAAATCTTGATCCCTGGAGGAGTAAAAGTCTCTGACAGGAGTCTATTTAAGCTGGATACACTGGAGAGCTCATAGTTTGAAGCAGGAGAGCTGGAGCCTGGAGGTTCAGTCTTGGATGCATTGAGGCCTACTGTTTAGGAAAACTGTGACCCTTGGGGGTCTGGCACACTTCAAAGGGCCTTCTTACAGATTGGGACAGAGCACAGATTCTATGGATTTAACATCTTCTGGAGCTGCCCATAATCCAAAACTTCGCTGTGTTGCCAACTGGTGTATTGAAAGTGCAGACCTTAAAACTCTGAGTGTTCAAGGGGCTCTGTTCTTGTTTTACATTTTTGTTCATCTTCTTCTAGTCCATACGCAGCAATGGTCCCCCTCCTTTTTTCTCTACAATTATAGAAGAGTGAACACAATCTGCTGGTTCTTTTATCCTCCTAATTATACCATTTAAGGTCATGTTTTGAAGCTCTGCTTCTAGCTTCTTTCTTAAGGTTACTTTTAATGTAGAACACTCCACTGTTTCTGCATCTTCTCGTACCCATATCTTGTATCTTACTGGGAGGCATCTATTTCCTGCGAGTACATCTTCATCTGATGCTATTAATACTTTCATATCTTGTTTAGGTTGTTTTTCTCTCTCTCTTAACGAGAGCAAGCACCTCGCACAGGTGTAGGGCCAAGTCTCGTTGCTTGCCTCTACACCACCACAAACTCTTGTTTTATAATTTCCCCTTTCTATTTAAGTATCAATGTGAACACTCCCAGCACTGGAATTATTCCTCCATTATAGTATTTCACAGCCCCTTTTGCCTATCCCACTTTTTATATGCTCCTTATGCCTCTCTATTTTAGTTTTTGTTATTACATTTACTTTGCACATACGTTTTCTCGGCACCTTTTAACATCGTGGTTGGGTTTATTATACTTTCTGTCTATGTGCCTGAATGCTGGGCATTTCACACTCATGTTGGTTGCCACATCACTGGCATTGCTTTCTGCTTTCTGTGTTTCTTTCCTTGGCCAATTTAATTTCTATGACCTTTCCCCATGCTGGCTTAGCTATGGTATCTACAGTCATATGCTCTGTACCTTTTTCTAGGGCTTTTATTAGTGTTTCTGTTTGTTCTGCTGCTTGACAAATACATATTGCCCTTTCTAGTGTCAGATGCATCTCCCTTACTAACAGCTCATGGACATTTTTATTATTCCATCCCAGGACAGGGGTCTTTAATGAGAGAGTCTTTTAATATTCCATATTCACAGGAAATCTGACTTTTTAGTTTTAAATCTGGGACAAACTTCTCTATTGTTTCCCTTCCCTTCTGTGTTCTCATCCTGAACATATGTCCTTCATGAGTAACATTTTTTGTCTGAGGACACAATGATTCTCAAACATTTTCTTTATTTACGCAAAGCTTTCTTCTCTCTTCCCCCCACTGTTGTCATGAAATGCATTGTATACATCCAGGACTTCTGTGCCTGCCTCTGTACAGAGCAGAGCAACCTTGTTCTCATCGTCCAATTTATTTGCCCCTGTGGCTTTCATATACAGCTCAAACGGCTGTCTGAACCTTTCCCAGGCACTTTCAGCATTTTCCCTGATTCTCAGGGTTGGTGGGGGAGTTACTTGCAGTTACACGGGCTCCATAGCCAGTGGCGGCTCTATGTATTTTGCCACCCCAAGCACAGCAGTCAGGCAGCCTTCAGCGGCATGCCTGCGGGAAGTCCGCTGGTAACGTGGATTTGGCGGCATGCCTGCGGGAGGTCCGCATGTCCTGCACCTTCGGCATACCCACTGCCGAATTGCCGCTGAAGCCGCGGGACCGGTGGACCTCCCGCAGGCATGCCGCCAAAGGCTGCTTCACTGCTGCCCTCACAGCAGCCGGCAGGCCGCCCCCCGTGGCTTGCTGCCCCAGGCAAGCGCTTGGTGCGCTGGTGCCTGGAGCTGCCCCTGTCCACAGCAGCCATTTCAATGTTACCTCTCTCCCTGGGTCTTCCAGCACTCCATGCCTTCCATTTCCAGTATCAAGCAGTAACTTACTAATGAGCAGGGCCAGTTTCAAAGTAAATCCTTTATTAAGAACAGAAACTATGCACCAAAATAAGGTAACAAAACTGCCTACTACTCTCTAGCTGTAACCTGTGACTACAGCCTGTCCTGGGCTCTTTTGTTTTCTCTTACCCAGCTTGACTTGCATGACAGGAAAACAAAATGGCTGCACGTTGAGTATACAGGAAGTGTGGCATCTCTATGCTTCCTGGCGGACTTACTCTATAATAGCACAAGGGGGGAGAGAGAACAGAACAAGGCCTACCTTACTCCTCATTTGTTCTGCCAACTTTCACTTCATTTAGTCGCAATGGGATTATCAGGAGAAACAGGGCTGCTGTCCACACCAGACCTAAACCTAAGACCTGTGTAATTTTTATTTGGCTGAGCAAGAGGTGAAAGTACCATACTATTACCAGGCTGGTTCTCCTCCTGCTATATTTCCAATACCCCAAAGGTCAGGGTTTGGTTTAGATAGACGTGCATATCTCTAAACTCTGACGTGCATATCTAACCAAACTTCCAAAACCTTTAGCGATTCACTCATCATCAGTGTCACTTAGTAAGATGTGACATTGTCATATTATAAATGAAAGAGAGATCATTTTGTATATTGCCTCATTATCTTGCATGCGGATATTACAGGGTGAAAGGAAGCATGTATGGTGGGGAAAAGTGCAAACAGTTTCATATCAATAAAATAGAGGATTATTTCAACCCTTGTGCTAAAAAAGTTAAAGTTCTATTTCAACAACAAATGGGTTGTTACACAGTACAACGAGTGTTATAAAAATGTTTTGCAGGTGACTAGTGAGTGCTTAGAATATCATCCAGTACTTATTATGACTCACAGTTCAGTCCTAAAGATGGTGCTTCCATATGGTGAGTACTTATTATTCACTGTCAGATGCCTAAAATAGAAGTTCGGTTTTGTTCACAGGACAAATCCGCAGAGGTGTCAAGGACCCACAACTTCAATGGAAGCCGCAAGGTGCTCAGCACCAATTAGCATTTGGACTTATGTTAATTATGCTGCTAAAACATAGTGAAGAGAAATTACATCTCCTCATTAGCTGCATGGAAAGAAAATGTTAACCTATTATTTTCCCTTTCAATTGAGAAATACTGCCACAAGATATTTAGTTATGTGTAAAGCATAAACCATCCATACCTAGTTCTATCTATAAATCAGTCTAAGTTCAGGACACAAACTAAAACTCATTCTTTTGTTTTAATATCCTCTAACATACCCAACCCAAACACTTGATTCAAAACCTGCACATTGTACATACAGCAAGCCTATGTACCAGACATTCCTATGAATGTTATCATCCTCACTCCCCTGCCACCTTAATGTCTCTATTATTCCCCCTTGTTTGTCTTATCCTGGTGTAGACCCTGGTCCTGAAAACATTTATGCGTGTATTCACATTTGCAAGATCAGGGCTTAAGACTGTAAATTCCTCATGACAGGGATTGTTTCATACTATGTGCTGTAACAGTGACTAGCATGTTGGGTATCCAATCCTGGTTGGAACTCGTGAGCACATCTGTATAATTATGAAAAATCATACAAGAAGTATGCTTGAGAACTCTTAGATTTGACATATGTCAGCCTCACATCCTTAAAACGGGCCATTTTCACTGAACCATCCACACCTCTCTTTTGTATTTTCTGGGGCCCATCTCGATGGCTGTGGTTTGCTCTGGGAGGCTGCTTGTGCTGGCCTTATGAATGTGGAAGGCAAGAAAGCACATAGCAAGATTAAGCCCCTCCCTTTGAGGACGGTGGTGAAATGCTCATTAACTTTATCAGAGCAGGAACAAAACCATGTCTACTCCTGGTCTTTGTACCTACTATGGACTTTGAATTGACCTAGACAATTTGTATATCCACCTGGGCTATCAAGTGCTGGGCTGCTGCAGCTAATAGCTAGGGCTCATTTCCTAGAATATTTCTTGACACACCTCAGCCATTTCTGCTCTGAATCAATTTTAGGTTTAACAACAGTATTGCAAATCATGAGACTAAGAGTCATAGATTCATAGACTCCAAAGCCAGAAGGGACTACTAATGACTATCTAGTCTGAACCTCTGTTATACACAGGGCATCAAATTGTTCCCAGAAGCTGGAGTAAAGAGTGTCTATTACAAAGACATCTAATTTTGTTCTAAAGACTCCAAGCAGTGGTGGGTCCTCCACCACCACTCTTAAACTGTTCCAATGTTTAAGTACTATTACTGTTAGAGCCCAAGCCTGTTCGTGAATTCTCCCTTTGAACACAGATCCAAGGAAGTGGGCATCACTCACCTCAGCTTGGACTCCTACTTCCTGAATTGCTTTGCTTTAAAACAGGATTAGGCCCTGGTTGAAGACTTTTGAAAATCCCACCCTTTATTTTTATCATTCACTCTACTTAACAGCTGAGATGCAGTGCTGGATAATGCAACCGCTAAATATTAAAGAGGTTTCTTTGTTTGTTTGTTCCTTTCAAGAAGTCCCAATATTTGCTTCTGTAACAGTGAGAGTTTATTACTGGAGCTCCTTTCCATGGTCTGTGGAATCACCTCATTGCAGGATGGGAAGCATTTTAAGATTTATCCAGAGTATTTTTTTTTCCTTTGGAAGCTGGTAGGTGTTTAATGAGCCCAATTCCAAACCACAAATGTTCCTGCTCCAGGTTCGAATAGCAGCATGTAGGCAGGTTTCCAATTGATGTTTGCAAAAAATCTTCAATGTTGACATGGTGTAGAAGGTTTTTCCCTATGCAAGCAAGAAGCACTCTTAGCTGGAAATCATGTGGGAATTTAATTTGCTAAAGTATTATTAAATGCCATCTTGTGCCAATCCCTCCAATAAATACTACTTATAGGAGATGAAGAGACAGAAAAAAACCATAAATTTTGCAGAGAACATAATAGAATAAGTATAATGGTTTCCTTAAAGTTTTTTCATGCTGACACAAAGATGAAAAGCCAGGAAGCTGCGGCACATAGTGCTTGGAGGTGAGGAAGGTGTATTTTAAAGTAAAATATCCTCTGGGGCCCACTCCAGCAATTCCTAGGCAGGACAAACTCCCATTGACTTCTAGAAGCATATGAGAATTGCAAGAGTGGGTATGTTCCACTTTCAGAGCCATCCTGTGAGGTGCCAAGCATTGGTTCCAGTGGGAATTGAAGGTTCTTAGCACCATTTAGGATGTACTCAGGACTTCACATGGCCAAGCTCTCTGAAATGCTAGTAACTAGCATGAGTCTCCAAGTATAGAATTTTATATTCTATCTAGCCCAGGGGTCTCAAACACGCAGCCGAGAGCACCCACGGGGAAAAATTAGTGGATGCTCTGCACCCACCAGCAGCCAAGCTCCCCTCCTCCACCCGCCCCACCTCCTCCTTTCCCCCTGAGTGTGCCACGTTCCCACTGCTCTGCCTACCTCCCAGCGCTTCCTGCCCGGCCGCCACTAAACAGCTGTTCGCATGCTCCGGGGGGGCGGAGGGGAGAAGCGGGAATGTGGCGCGCTCAGGGGAGGAGGCAGGGAAGAGGCGAGGCTGGGGCAGGGATTTGGGGAAGGGGTTGGAATGGGGGCGGGGAAGGTGTGGAAGAGGCAGGGCAGGGCGGGACCTCATGGAAGGGGTGGAGTGGGGGCAGGGGAAATGCAGATGAAGTTAGTGGAGTTTCCGTGTGATACCATTTTGAAGCAGAAGAATACAGATGTTGGAATTCCAGAATTCTACTGGTTTCTTTCACAAGAAAGATTTCCCATGTTATTCTCTGCTTCTGCAAGGGTAATGGCAATGTTTGGAAGTACATATGTATGTGAACAGTTTTTCTCTTCCATGAAGATTAACAAATCTGTGTTAAGGTCAAGGCTCCCTGATGAACATTTGCAAGCAACACTGAGATTGGTTTCATCTCAGGATATCAAACCTAATATTCATGCTCTGGCCGATGCAAAACGCTGCCAGCTAAGTGTTTAAAAATGAAATGACTGTCAAAATTAGCACTGACTTTTCACATTACAGTTTTAAAAAAGTTAAATACATTGACTTTTAATAGCATGCTATATTACTCTTCATTTTTTACTATACTTTTGTATTGTTGTAGGAAAAGGTTTCAGTGACGCGGCCCTTGGGCCAATGTACTAGTCCTCATGCGGCCCACATGGCGATTGGAGTTTGAGATCCCTGATCTAGCCTAAGTACCTACATAGCTCCCATCACTATAGTGGCATAGCCTTTAATGTATTTATCCCCCTAACAGCCCTGTGAGGTAGGCACGTGCTATTAGTCTCATTTTACAGATGGAGAACTGAGACACAGAAAAACTAAGGGAGTTGCCCAAGGTCACATAGGAAGTCTGTAGCAGAGCAGAAACTTGAACTCAGGACTCCTAAGCCCTAGTCTAATGCCCTAGCCACTAAACCATCCATCTTTCTTGATGTTAAAACATCAGTTTCCAGAAACCTTTGTACACAGCCTATCAGAGTTTATTTATCATCCTTTGTCCTATCAATCATATTATAAACACACCCATGTAATCATCATCATCATCATGCTTCTCGCTGGAAATTGAGCCTGGGATCTCCAGAGCAAAAACCATAACCCTCTGCAGCTTGAGCTAAAGAACTAAGTCCCCTAGCTAAGAGCTGAAGCAGAATGGATGAGGCACAGAGGGAAGCACATAGAACGTATGTTAGTTAAACCCACTGATCAGGTATGCATCAATAAGAAAGCGTTAAATGTTAATTCATTAAAAAATCTCCTGTTTTGAGCAACATCATCTCAACTGCAAATAATGTAAAGTTCTCGTTCTTGCCTTCAAAGCCTTACATTACTCCCTTCCTCCCTAGCTTTCTCACGCCTTTCTCACTCTACACTGATATGCTTCCACTATTTTTGCCAGCCTCGATGCTCCATTCATCAGCTTCTCCCACAAAAGTCTCTTTATTTTCCATGCTACCTCCTATGCAAGACCACTTTCCCACCCTCATTTCAATCCCTCCTGGAAAAAAATAAGTCAATTTTCTTGCAATGCCCATAACAACAGTCTAGAATAAGCGTCACCCTCCTTCTTTCAGCTACATTGAAACAAACAGATGAACCAACTAACTAATCTAAAACTACTCTGGATTCACTAAGATGTGCACATGTCACAAAGTGAGAAATGGTGGGGTATTTATATTGCTGTTACCCTCCTCCCAACATCTATTCTGTATTTGCTGTCACCCACCCCCCAATTATGTTATTTCTAAAATGTAAGTTCTTTGTGGGAGGGATCACAAGTCATATTCTGAAGGTACATCAGAGTAGCATGTGGTGCAGCTGGAGAGGGGAGACATACCTGGCTTTACATCACTTTTTGCCTTGATCCACTTTGGCCCCTGGTGCAACCAAGAGCCGCCTCAGGGCTACCAAACTTTGGGTATGTCTACACTACGGGATTAATCTGAATTTACATAATTTGAATTTTGGAAACAGATTGTATAAAGTCGAATGTATGCTGCCACACTAAGCACATTAATTCGGCGGTGTGTGTCCATGTACCGGGACTAGCGTCGATTTCCGGAGCGTTGCACTGTGGGTAGCTATCCCATAGCTATCCCATAGTTCCCGCAGTCTCCCCCACCCATTGGAATTCTGGGTTGAGATCCCAGAGCCTGATGGGGCAAAAAACATTGTCGCAAGTGGTTCTGGGTACAGCCTCACCCCTCCCTCCATGAAAGCAATGGCCGACAACCATTTCGCGCCTTTTTTCCTGGGTGAACACTGCAGAGACTCCATACCACGGCAAGCATGGAGCCCACTCAGCTCAAGACAGCAGTCATGAACATTGTAAACCCCTCGCGCGTTCTTGTGCAGTTTATGCTGAGCCAGGACCAGAAAAACGAGGCGAGGAGGTGGCAGCAACGGCAGCGCAGTGACAAGCATGATGAGGACATGGACATGGACACAGAATTCTCTCAAACCGCGGGCCCCGGTGCTTTGGAGATCATGTTGTTAATGGGGCAGGTTCTATCTGTGGAACGCCGATTCTGGGCCCGGGAAACAAGCACAGACTGGTGGGACCGCATAGTGTTGCAGGTGTGGGACGATTCCCAGTGGCTGCGAAACTTTCGCATGCGTTAGGGCACTTTCATGGAACTTTGTGACTTGCTGTCCCCTGCCCTGAAACACCAGAATACCAAGATGAGAGCAGCCCTCACTGTTGAGAAGCGAGTGGCGATAGACCTGTGGAAGCTTGCAACGCCAGACAGCTACCGGTCAGTCGGGAATCAATTTGGAGTGGGCAAATCTACTGTGAGGGCTGCTGTGATGCAAGTAGCCAAAGCAATCACTGAGGTGCTGCTACGAAAGGTAGTGACTCTGGGAAATGTGCAGGTCATAGTGGATGGCTTTGCTGCAATGGGATTCCCTAACTGTGGTGGGGCGATAGATGGAACCCATATCCCTATCTTGGCACCGGAGCACCAGGGTACCCAATACATAAACCGCAAGGGGTACTTTTCAATGGTGCTGCAAGCACTTGTGGATCCCAAGGGACGTTTCACCAACATCAACGTGGGCTGGCCGGGAAGTGTTCATGATGCTCGCGTCTTCAGGAATACTACTCTGTTTAAACGGCTGCAGCAAGGGACTTACTTCCCAGACCAGAAAATAACCATTGGGGATGTTGAAATGCCAATAGTTATTCTTGGGGACCCAGCCTACCCCTTAATGCCATGGCTCATGAAGCCATACACAGGCAGCCTGGACAGGAGTCAGGAGCTGTTCAACTACAGCCCGAGCAAGTGCAGAATGGTGGTAAAATGTGCATTTGGCTGTTTAAAAGGTCGCTGGCGATCGTTACTGACTCACTCAGACCTCAGCCAAACCAATCTCCTCATTGTTATTTCTGCTTGCTGTGTGCTCCACAATCTCTGTGAAAGTAAGGGGGAGACCTTTATGGCGGGATGGGAGGCTGAGGCAAATCACCTGGCTGCTGATTACGCGCAGCCAGACACACCAGGGCGATTAGAAGAGCACACCAGGAAGCGCTGTGCATCAGAGAAGCTTTGAAAACCAGTTTCATGACTGGCCAGGCTACAGTGTGAAATTTCCATGTGGAACATGGGGAGGAGGGAGGGGGGTTATACAGGGGCTGTAGCGGCACTCTGTTATCCTGCTGCCATTCCTGAAACTCCACTAGATGCCGGAGCATGTTTGTTTGCTCACACAGCAGCCCCAGCATTGCCTCCTGCCTCCTCTGATCTTCCTGCCGCCACCTCTCATCTCGAGCGTCTCTCCTCTCCTCATGTTGGTCCCTTCTGTCCTCACGTTGGTCCCTCCTGCCCTCACGTTCACTGGCTTCTTTCCTATACTTTGAAACCGTGTCCTTCCACTCATTCAGATGAGTTCTTTCACTGTGGGTGGATTCCATGATTTCTGCGAACATCTCGTCTCGCGTCTTCTTTTTCCAATGCCTTATCTGAGATAGCCTTCGGGACGGAGGAGGGAGTCTTGAAAAATTTGCAGCTGCTGGAGGGAGGGAAAAAAGGAGAGAATTTTTTAAAAAGATACATTTTGCAGAACACTGCTTAGAATCTTTCATGGTGACCAACACTTCACATTACATAGCACGTGTGATTTCTGTGCAAGGTCGCATTTTGCCTCTTAATATTGAGCGCCTGTGGCTTTGCTGCTAGAGATCACAGATGCAGGTCCGGGAAACATAATTTGGCTTGCATGCGGCCATGGTAAGCCATTGTCTTTCGGCTTCTGCGCCCTCCTTTCCCACATACCAAGCAAAGCCTGTCGAGTGCTGCGGTTTTCCTGTTAACCTTCAGCAGCAGCAAACAAACTAACCCCCCCCATCCAATTCTCTGGATGATCGCTTTATCCCTCCCTCCACCGCGTTGCTGGTATCAGGGAAGATCCCTGCAGGAACCAAACTAACACCCCCCCCACCCCGCCATGAATTCTCTGGGATGATCGCTTTACCCCTCCCCCCACCGCGTGGCTGGTATCAGGGAAGATCCCTGCTAGCCAAACGCGAAAAGCTCTGGGCCAATTCCCGCCCGCCCCTGCGCTTGGCTAACTGCTGGGAAGGATTTCTTTTCAGTCACAGGCAAACAGCCCAGTAGGAACAGCCACCTCTGTCCCCTTAATTAAATTCCCTTAATTAAATTTCAACCAGGTTACCATGAGCGATATCACTCTCCTGAGGATTACACAGCGAGATAAAGAACGGATGTTGCTTGAATGCCAGCAAACACCGGGACCATACGCTGCCAGGCTTTGTCATGCAATGATACCAGATTACTTGCTGCCAGCATGGCGTGGTCAAGTGTCCTACCATGGAGGATGGAATAAGGCTGCACTGCCCAGAAACCTTGTGGCAAGGCTTTTGGGGTACCTCCAGGAGAGCTTCATGGAGATGTCCCTGGAGGATTTCTGCTCCATCCCCAGACACGGTAACAGACTTTTCCAGTAGCTGTACTGGCCGCAAATGCATCCCAAGTCCTCAGAGCAAAGTAATCATTAAAAAACGCTTGCTTTTAAAACAACTTTTATATTTTAAAAGGTAAACTCACCTGAGGTCTCTTCCATGGGGTCATGGTCTTGGATACTGGCTTGGGAGGGTTGGGAGGGTACTTCAGTCAGGCTGAAAAAAAGATCCTGGCTGTTGGGGAGAACGGAGTGCTGGGTGCTCTCCGCAAGCTTGTCCTCCTCCTCCTCCTCTTCCCCGTCCGCAGAATCCTCAGGTGTAGCTGACGAGATTACCCCCGTCTCGGAATCCACGGTCAGAGGTGGGGTAGTGGTGGCGGCCCCCCCTAGACCTGCATGCAGCTCGGCGTAGAAGCTGCATGTCCGCGGCTCTGACCCGGAGCGACTGTTTGCCTTCTTTGTTTTTTGATAGGCTTGTCTGAGCTCCTTGACTTTCACGCAACACTGATCTGAGTCCTTATTGTGGCCTCTCTCCATCATGCCTTTGGAGATTTTTTCAAAAGTTTTGGCATTTCGTCTTTTTGAACGAAGTTCTGCTAGCACTGAATCCTCTCCCCATATAGCAATCAGATCCAGTACCTCCCATACAGTCCATGCTGGTGCTCTTTTTCGATTATCGGCCTGCATGGTTACCTGTGCTGATGAGCTCTCTGTGGTCACCTGTGCTCTCCACACTGGGCAAACAGGAAATAAAATTCAAATGTTCGTGGGGCTTTTCCTGTCTACCTGGCCAGTGCATCCGAGTTCAGATTGCTGTCCAGAGCGGTCACAATGGTGCACTGTGGGATAGTTCCCGGAGGCCAATACCATCGAATTGCGGCCACACTAACCCTAATTCGAAATGACAATATCAATTTTGGCATTACTCCGCTCGTCGGGGTGGAGTACAGAAATCAATTTTAAGAGCCCTTTATTTCGAAATAAATGGCTTCGTTGTGTGGACGGATGCAGGGTTAATTCGATTTAACGCTGCTAAATCCGAATGAAAGTCATAGTGTAGACCAGGCCTTTGTTGCCAGTGAAGACTGCAGAAGTACACCACATTTCAGATCCCTCCCCGTCCCTCCCACCATTTACATTTCCCACCCACTAGTACAACCCCCTGCACTAGAGGAAGTAAAAACCCTAGAGAAATGTCTGCTCTCATTTCTTTCCATTCTGTATCTTCTGTTAAGCACCATCTGGTACTATGAAATAATCAATTTCTTCTTTCACATCACTGACACCAGACACAATTCTTCCTTCCATTATGCTCACAGGCTATTACTTAGGACAGGATTGGCTCTATAAGCCATTTAACAAAAAAGATTTGTTAAGTTATTTAGCTGTATAACAACAAGCTCTGGAGCGCAGGAGGTAACTCACAAGAGCACAGGCTGTTTCAAGCAGCCTCATCCTTCTGCATAACATAACACCTATTTTTCTTCTATCCCCTGATTAATATTCAAAGAGCGGATGGCTTTACTGAAGATATCAAAGCACAGTGTCTGAATTTCTAAATATCTGTCCAGAGTTTGGCTCAACCTCTTCAGGACAAAACTGCTGCTCTCCCACCATGAGTAGATGAAAATCTCCCACGTTATAATGTCTTGAGGAATTTTGAAGTTAATAAATATTATTTTATCAAAATAAATAAGTCTTCTCAGCTAGACAAAGATCAGCTTCGGAACTGTATAATGTATGGCTTTAGCTGCTGGGAGCGAAGTGCAAGGATTTACAGGGGTTGAAATGAATTTGAAAGCACAGCAGTGGTTTTGGATTACAGTGAATCTAAAATAAAAGAGAAAATTACTCTTGCAAAATAATGAAAAATGTTTATGATGTGATGCTATCACGCAGGCATCTTTTCAGAGTGGTAAAGCTACACTACTTCAGAAATCCTGAAAAACAAAACAAAAAAAAAGGTGAGAGGCTGGGTGTCTTGCTGTACATTAAGTTTATACCTTCTAATCACCAATTATTTTTAAAATTCAGTGGAGCACTTGAAATAGGTGAGTTCCTACATGTTCTTGAGTCCTTGTGTTCACACCTGCTGCTATAGACTAGCTTCTGTGAGATAATTTGGGTCAAAGCTAGTCAAGGTTTGGATGGGAGACTTCCAAAAACATAACACACACACACACGCACACACAAACCCCAGCTGCTGCTAGAAGTGATGTTGGTGACACAGAAGGAGACATTTTCACTCTGAGTAAATACTGTCTTTGAGAAGGTGCTCGGGGCCACTCTTCAGCTACCATGTTCCTAGATCCAGCCCTGAAGAATGCTGAGAATTGTGGTTCCTAGGGGCTGATGGGAGTTAAGGCTAAAGTAAGGTATACCAGGAAGGGCAGCCTTCATAAAAGTGGCTTTCTTATGAGTGGGAGATGTGGAAAGATCAGGAGCTCTTTGTCTCTCCTCTAAACAACTTGGAACCAGATGAAAGAAGTGGCCATGGCCAAAGAGGCAGCATAATGGACATCTACTTAGTTTTAGGGCTTGATATACTAAGGGAGAGAAGGCGGGAGCTCAGTGTAGACCCTCCAGAACCTCCCCTGAGACCTAGGCAAGGACTGGGGAAGACTTGGCATCAGTTTGAGACTTGTGAGTTGGACTTTCAAGAGATGAAGTTTGGATATTTAAATACAGGCCGTCCTTGACTTTACAGTGTTCAACTTATGACAAATGGCACTTACGAAGCTTCTGAATTGACACCCTGATTCGACTTATGACAATTGGTTTCAACTTTACGATGCTCAGTCCTGCAATGGAGTGGATTGCAGTTCCGAGTTATGAAGTTTTGACTTACGATGCAATTTTCAGGAACCAATTGCGTCTTAAGTCTGAGGACTGCCTGTACATACATTGCACATATAGAACAAAACCCAAAACCCAATCCCTTCTACAACAAAACTCTCCCCTCCCCATACAGTTTTCCCCCTGGGGATAGGATGTGAGAGAAAGAGCCATGGTGACAGATGTTAGTCACGTTGGTTAATGCACTACTAGAAGGTGCTCAAAGACTATGGTAATGAGGGCACCATACGTACCTAAATAGAGCAGACTAGGTACAGCTGGACACCTATCTTCACACATGGGAGAGGGAGATGAGGTAGTGGCCATGTTACCCTGGCAACAAAATAAGACCCTCACATTCTGCTAACATAAAAAAATGGAGCTGATCAAGATATTTTTTGCATTTTGATAAAATTTCTAATGTTGAAATTTGTAATAAAATAAAAGTAGAAAAAAATTGCAAAGCTGTTTGCAAAATATTTCCTGAGAGACAGTTGACATAAACTGGGGATTGTCCTTGGAGAATCCATGTGTACTGCCCACTAAAACCTTTTAGAGTGTGTCCCCCAACTTGGATAGATGCCAACTTTTTCAGACTTCCAATCTTGGTGGGATTCCCCGGCCCCTCCGGAGCTTGGCTCACTGGATAGGACACACAGGGCAAATTTTGTATTGTTTCTTTTACATCCCTGGCTGACTGTGTTTCTCTTGTACAGTAACTCCTCACTTAAAGTTGTCCCAGTTAATGTTGTTTCATTGTTACGTTGCTGATCAATTAGGGAACATGCTCATTTAAAGTTGTGCAATGCTCCCTTATAATGTCGTTTGGCAGCTGCTTGCTTTGTCCATGGCTTGCAGGAAGAGCAGCCCATTGGAGCTAGCTGGTGGGGGCTTGGAACCAGGGTGGACTGGCAGCCCCCCCATCAGCTCCCCTAAGTTCCCTATGCAGCAGCCGCCCAGCAGGCTATTAATTGCCGGCAGTTCAGCTGTCCCTCCCCCCACTGCCATGTGCTGCTCCTGCCCTCTGCCTTGGAGCTGCTCCCAGGAGCCTCCTGCTTGCTGTGCAGGGGGTGGGGGGAAGGAAAGAGAGGGGCTAATATCAGGGTGCTCCTGCCCCCTGCTTACCTCATTTCCATAGAGCAGGGGGGACACGACAGGGCTCAGGATGGAGGAAGTGTGCTGGCAGCAGCTGCTGCCTCAACTTCCTGGCCTACTTAAAAAGACAGTGTACTTAGAGTGGGATCAGCATACTTAAAGGGACAATGCACATCTCTCTCTCTCTCTCTCTCTCTCTCTCTCACACACACACACACACACACACACATACACACACACACGGTATGTGTCTCTGCCTCTGTCTGCCACGCTGTCTCCCCTCCCTCCATTTATGCTGCCTTGTAGAGTGTGAGGCTACTTTAACAATTCATTATTGTTGTCACATGACAAGACTCCAGAAAAAAAAGTACACTGGGATTACATTAAAAACAAGCAGATTTCTACACCTGCCATATTTTGATTTTACATTAAAATGATCTATTCTTCCCTCACTTAATATGATGTGGGATGATAGTTACAGGTACATATGAGGGACTAGTCCCCTAAAATTTATTAAACAAATAATTACTGCACAAATACTTGCACATTTTAACCTGTTGAGTTTACCAATACATCTCTCACATGACAGTGTCTATATTTTAATAGATTCCTCCATGTCAGCATGTTGTTCTCTGACTGCATGCTATTCATAAAGAAGAGTCTTTTACATATATCTGGATACATGTGGGCTTCTCCAATGGAATTTGGCCAAAAATGTGTCCATCTGTATTTAAATACCTAGAATATTGTTTAATGTATTATATCTAGCTGCTTAACTTCGTTATTTGACTTTTCAAGAAATGTGCTACCATTTTGAGTTTATGAAACTGAAAACCAAAGACAGGAAGCAGGACTGAATTCCATCAATTTCTGCTCTCCAAACACCTACAAATCAAGGGGAAAATGATCATGTTAGATACATTTGTGTGATCCTAACAGATGACCCTTGCTCTCCTAGGAAGGTGGAACAAATAAAAACAACCCAAGATTCCTCAATCGTGTTCCTTGTGGGAAAATTCAGAACTGGTGATCATTTCAAAGCTGTGTATGTGAGCAACAACAATCATGGTTACACATCTAAAAGTGAACAGCATTTACATCTCTGAGATGCAGCTAGTTCCAAGAAAGTGAATCCCAATGTGACAGGGTTCACTCATCACTGTGGCGCCTCCTGCTGGCTGTCTCTGGAATTAGCTCTGCTAGCCAGTGAGCCTTCTTCTGGTGGTGTCTCACTGTCGTCATTTGTGCTCCAGGACCCATGTCACCCCCAGGACCGCAGAGTCCTCTTCATGACACAACCCTCCAGCCATGTCACGCTCTTTTCCCCCACCCTTCTAGGGGAACTGCAGTCTGCTGTCAAGCCACTTTCCTCAGTGGCAACTGTAGCCAATTGTCTGGCCACTTCCTCATTGGGGGTGGGGGAGGTGGGGAGGGAATCTGGGCCCACCCACTACTCAAAGTCCCAGCTCAGAGACCTATAAATGGCTGCCACTTGCTGCATCTCCTCAGTTCATTTCCTTGGGCCACTTCCACGCGCCCCCCCAGCCAGTGGCGTAGCCAGGATGGGACCCATTTGGGTGGGCCCTGACTTAGGGTGGGCGGGAAATGACAGAGGGGTGGGGGACAGGACGGATCAGTGGCCCGCATTCTCCCCTCTACCTCCAGCCAGCCTTGTGTGGGGCAATGGACATTCTGACCTGGGGCCCCGGGCATGTACCCAGCTCCAGGAAGAGAGGCCTCTCTCCAGTGCACATGGCTCCTGGCACCCGCCCCTGTCCCACTGCCCCACGCCGGGCCCAGCTCCCCAAGGCAGCAGGCCTACCTTTTTTTCAGGCTCTCCTCCGCCGCTGGGCCGCCCGCTCACTTGCCTGCCTTCCTCCCAGTGGCGGATTAGCCACTAGGCCAACAGGGCCATGCCCAGGGGTCCTGGCCAATTGGGGGGGGGGGAAGCTGGAAAAATTGATGCCCCCATGCCCTCACCCATTCTGACTGCCCACTCAGTGCTGAAGCCAAGGAACGGGGTTGGGGTCTGGGAGCTTTCCCTGCTCTGCCCACCTGCCTGCAAGCCAGCTCTGCTTCAAACTGCACACATTTCATATATGGGATCTGATCTAAAGCCCACTGTAGTCAGTGGAAAGAGGCCCATTCACTCCACTGGGCTTTGGATATGCATTTGTTCAACAGTGGCTGTGTAAGGAAATGTGGTTCAGCAACAGCTCGCCTACAGCTCTGACTTTAACCGGTATTTGATTTGCCTGCTTTGCTCTCTCTTTGGGGTAGCATTGTGGAAACACAGTCTTGATTACTTTATGTTCCTGAAAAAGGTACTAGCTTAGCTACTCAATGTTAAGCAGGATATTTTCCCCGCCACAAACACTATTGATTACGTAATTAGTGCTATTTGTTTATTTATTTGAGCCAGTGCTGGGTTTGCCGCTATTGAAATCTTCCCCAATAAAGCTATTCTCACTCCACACCAGTTTGCAGCAACTCACTATGTTAGACCCCTCTCTCTATCTCCCAACATTTCATGCAAACTACCACTCTTTACTGCTCTAGCAGACTAAACAAAATTCAACTCAGACAAATAGATCCAAGGCTTCTTCCAGAAGACAATGAGATACCAGAGAGGGAGAAGAAGATATATCTGAGGAGAACAAACAGAGATCCAGTTCTGTTAATGTCAAGGAACTGAAAGTTAATTCCTGGCCATTATAGTTCATTGTTTAGAAAGCAGTTGACAGTATGACAATAAAAATGTTTGCAAAAACGTTGTCATACAAAGATATGGTGTCTGAACTGAGTCCTAAGAAACTTTGGACTTCTGCATTCATACTGGGCAACATGATCATAATTCCAGTAGACGGTAACTGATATGGGAGATGATAGGTGCAGAGAATGTGTGTGTGTGTAGAGGGGGAGGGGAGCTTTTCAAAGGACTAATGCCAATCCCACAGAGCACTTTGACTATCAGAACAAAAACGTTAGACTGGGACACCAGTCATGCATCCAGCATGACTTCTGTTGCTAAGCAGCATTTCCAGGTGGCGTGTGATATAACCGGGGGGTGGCAGGTTTGTAGAAATTTTGGTGGTACCCAGAACCTGCCCCCCCAACTCCGCTCCCACCCCCCGCCTAAGGCTCTGGGAGGGGGGTTGGGTGGGGGGAGGAGGTCTGGAGTGCAGGTCCTGGGCTGGGGATTAGGGTGCAGGAGGGGTGCAGGGTGCAGGCTCTGGGATGGAGTTTGGGTGCTGGGTGCAGGCTCTGGGCTGGGGCAGAGGGTGGGTGTGCAGGAGGGGGTGAGGGGTGCAGGTCTGGGATGGAGTTTGGGGGTGGGAGGCGGTGCAAAGGGGGGAGTGCAGGTTTTGGGAGGGAGTTTGAGGGCAGGAGGGGGGGTGGGAAAGGGGAGGGGGTGCATGCTCTGAGAGGGAGTTTGGGGATAAGAGGGATGCAGGGGTGAGGGCTGTGGGTCTGAGGATGAGGGGTTCATGATGCAGGAAGGGGCTCAGGGTTGGGGCAGAGGATTACTGTGCAGGGGGATGAGGGCTCTAGCTGTGGATGAGGGCGTTGGAGAGGCTCAGGGTTAGGGCAGAAGGGCAGGGTAAGGGCAGCCTGCCTTGCCATTAAGGATGGGGGGCGCTAGGACCCTGGGGCAGCAGACAGCAGTTGCTGCCGGGAGCAGGGCTCCACTAGGAATGTGCTACTCCGGCAGGCACGGGAGAGGCGCGCGCCAGTTTCTTGCGGGCAGTGACGCGGGGGTGGGAGTCCGCGCGGGGTGGTGGTGGCAGGTGGAGGCTGGGACCCACTCCAGGCAGGGCCGGGGGAGAGACCCAGCTCCAAATATTGCTGGAGCAGGGCCCCCGGCCCTGAATATTGCTGGAGCTCTGGCATCACAAAAGAATATAACCCGCCGCCTATGGATATAACAGATGGCGTGAAGTTGCATGAACTGGAGATTCTCATTCTTAATCATTTAGAATCATAGAATATCAGGGTTAGAAGGGACCACAGGAGGTCATCTAGTCCAACCCCCTGCCCAAAGCAGGACCAACCCCCAACTGCATTTTCATTGTGGTTGTGCCTAAGGACAGGTGGGGGGGCCCATTGTATAAGCATACAGTAAATGATAATCCTTGCCCCCAAAGAGCCTACAGCCTAAAGGACAAGACATAATAGTCAAATGAAACGAACAAGGTGGAAAGATAAGTTGACAAAAATAATAGGATTCACAGTCAATCAGTAGCAGTAGTCACATCTTCCCACTTGACCAGCCATACCAGATGGCAGATTTCTGTACGCATTACAGTGGAGGTGAGTTTTATGAGGCACATGATGGTAAATAAGATGGTAGCTTTATTCTAATTTCTGCTGGAAGCAATGAGAAGCAAAAGCGTCAGTCTACTATAACACTATAGCATTGTCTCAAGGTAACACTTAAAATTACACATGCCACCACACAGGCAAAACAAGTTATACTGATAATACAACCTGTGAGATACTAGCAAAGGGAAGACATGGAAAGCAAAATTCTTTCTTTTGCTATAGCTTTTACTACCAAGAAAGGACTTAATCCCAAGTTATTTCATGCTTTGGGACTTGGTATCTTGCCACATAAGTGAGCCTGTTCATAGACAGCATCAGTATCCTAGCTTCAATCTTACTTCAAAAGCAAATGAGGTCCAAAAATATCCTCTTATTTAAATAGATTTTTGTGTGTGTATGAGCATGCACGCATGATTTATGCAGAAAAATCTGTAAAAATATTCTGGTTCATCAAAAGTCTAATTTACATACATTTTCGGGACATTGTAGTGAATGATTAACACAACATATCACAATTCAGGGGGGAAATGACTGAGGATTTTTAAAAGCCTTGAATGCAAGAGCTATGAGGTAGATAAAGCTTATGGAGTTGGGTAAATGAAATAGGAAGTTGCTTATTCTACTCTGATTTATGGTTTTAAACTTGGCTTTCTGTCTCTTAAAGAGAACTTTCTAATCTGAATTCCACTGGAAAAAAAAATTATCATAGATTGTTCTTTATTCAGCCTTGACATCTCCAACTAAATCCTGTTGTAGGCCCCTTTTAAAGGACAATCAGTTGCTAGTTTTTCCCCATAGAAACCATAATCAGCATTGTTGCTCCATCAATGTCTACTGTTGGTGAAATATTTAGACAAAAAAAAAATGGAGAAGTTAAATACGAGGTTTTTTTTTCCAAAACTCCTAAAGTTTAGGCAAAACAGCAGCAATAATCATTTTGTGCACCCTACTGCATCATAGAGTGAAACAAAATCCAGAAGATTCTCAAATTACTTTCTTGAAATTCTCTTTATAACTTATCTGTGCATCTGTAAAACCAGATGAATGTTAGAATCTCTCATCATTTATTTAATTATTTTAATTAAATTGTATATTTGCATTTCTCTATGGTTTTAGAGTAGAGGTGAGCAAACTATGGCCCGTGGGCCATATCCGGCCCATGGGACCGTCCTGCCCGGCCCCCGAGCTCCTGGCCCAGGAGGCTAGCCCATGGCCCCACCTCCACTGTCCTCCCTCCCCTGCAGCCTCAGCTCGCTCCGCTGCTGGTGCAATGCTCTGGGCAGTGGGGCTGTGAGCTCCTGGGGCAGCGTAGCTGCCGAGCCAGGCCTGACCCAGTCTCTGTGCTGTGCAGTGGCGGTGGCAGTGGCGTGACTGGCTCCAGCCGGACGGCACAGCTGTAGTGTCACCAGCCACCGGTGCTCCAGGCAGTGCGGAAAGGGAGCAGGTGGGGGGTTGGATAGAGGGGGAGTTCGGAATGGTGGTCAGGGGGCGGGAGCGTGGATGGGGTCGGGATAGTTGGGGGGAACAGGGGATTGAATGGGGTCAGGGGTCTCAGGGGGCTATCAGGAATGAGAGGAGGGGTTGGATGGGGCGGCGAGGGTCCAGGGGTGGTCAGAGGACAGGGAGTGGGGGTGTGTGGATGGGGCACGGGTCCCGGGGGGGGCCGTCAGGGAAACGGAGGGTTGGATGGGGCAGGAGTCCCGGGGTGGCAGATAGGAGGTGGGGGCTGGGCCATAACCCCCTCCCCTAACCGTCCCTCCACACAATTTACGAAACCTGATGCGGCTCTCAGGCCAAAAAGTTTGCCCACCTATCTTAGAGCATGAGAGAATCCAATAGTTGTTTCCTTCACTGCTTTCTCTACCTCCAAGATCTGCAAAACAATTTGAGCGCTCCTCTATTGCCAATTTCATGTCTCCAAACATTGGAAATGTTTGCTAGTAACCTTCCTGAGAGGAAATCTCCTCATGTATTATTCACATGCAGTAACTTTACAGCAAGAAAACCATATTTCCCTGCAATGAATTACTTTTGCGTTTTCCCCCCCACCATCGTTCAGTCCATTATTGGTTTGCACAGGCTGATAGTTCAGACAAATGAGCACAGGAAACAAAGAAGAAAGCACTCACCACCCAGCAGAAGAATTGTCATCAGGTGGGGAGAGGAAAGAATTTCATTCAGTCCATTTGCAAAATGGTTTGTTTGTAACAAATTCTTTAGTATTTTGGGGCATTACTCATGTCTAGTGCCTTGCTACCTGAGTACTCCCATTGGGTCAGATTGTGCCTTTAGACAGATTTGCTGCTGCACTCCAGAAGTAGCACCAGGAGACACTTTGATTCAGACACAATTCCCTCCTTGCTTCCTTCTGGGGGATTATTAATTTGCTGTTGGCCTATATCAACAACAGATTACAACACTCCCTTCACCACGCCAATTGTACTGGCCAGTGTATTGTGATGGAGCAGGGGTTCTTCCCCTTCCCCACCCACTCATGAGGTGTACGTTAATTTGTATACACCTGGACTCAAAGTCCAGGTAGTCCATGCAGAAATGTAATGAGAGTTCTTACTGCCCTTTACTCCCATGTGGTCAAAGTCACAATCCTACCCACGGGGCCTGTTCACGGAGTTAGAATGGCAGAACCTGGTCCAAATGATTAAATGATACATTGATACATTAAGTCCAAAGCAGACTGTGAAGAACTTCAAAAAGATCTCACAAAACTAAGTGATTGGGCAACAAAATGGCAAATGAAATTTAATGTGGATAAATGTAAAGTAATGCACATTGGAAAAAATAACCCCAACTATACATACAATATGATGGGGGCTAATTTAGCTACAAGTCAGGAAAAAGATCTTGGAGCCATCATGGATAGTTCTCTGAAAATGTCCACGCAGTGTGCAGAGGCAGTCAAAAAAGCAAACAGGATGTTAGGAATCATTAAAAAGGGGATAGAGAATAAGACTGAGAATATATTATTGCCCTTATATAAATCAATGGTATGCCCTCATCTCGAATACTGCGTACAGATGTGGTCTCCTCATCTCAAAAAGATATACTGGCACTAGAAAAGGTTCAGAAAAGGGCAACTAAAATGATTAAGGGTTTGGAACGGGTCCCATATGAGGAGAGATTAAAGAGGCTAGGACTCTTCAGCTTGGAAAAGAGGAGACTAAGGCAGGATATGATAGAGGTATATAAAATCATGAGTGATGTGAAGAAAGTGGATAAGGAAAAGTTATTTACTTATTCCCATAATACAAGAACTAGGGGTTACCAAATGAAATTAATAGGCAGCAGGTTTAAAACAAATACAAGGAAGTTCTTCTTCACGCAGCGCACAGTCAACTTGTGGAACTCCTTACCTGAGGAGGTTGTGAAGGCTAGGACTATAACAGAGTTTAAAAGAGAACTGGATAAATTCATGGTGGTTAATGGCTATTAGCCAGGACGGGTAAGGAATGGTGTCCCTAGCCTCTGTCTGTCAGAGGATGGAGATGGATGGCAGGAGAGAGATCACTTGATCATTGCCTGTTAGGTTCACTCCCTCTGGGGCATTGACCACTCTCGGTAGACAGGATACTGGGCTAGATGGACCTTTGGTCTGACCCGGTACGGCCGTTCTTACGTTCTTATGTTCTTATTGCAAAAACTCACCAATTTTGGAATCACTTCACTTATCTAAAATAACTAAATATCAGAATACTTCACAATCTCTGTGTGCTCTGTACCAGAGAGGAAGAGTATTTGGGGTTGAGATTATTTTCCTTTTTCTCCACCAATTTAATTCCTAAATATAAATATATTATTTGGGAAACACAATCAACATCAGGGTAAATTCATCTTAAAGCGCCAAGTTGTGACACCCTCACTGCCACTGAATAGTCAGTTATGTCACCACTAGACCCTCTGATCTCAGTGGGATGACTTGGGGGAAAAGTTACTACTCAATGGGAGTAACAGAATCAGAATTGACCCTTAATGTATGTATGTATTTAAGAAGTTTTTAATTTTCCTTCTTGCTAGACTACTCTTCAATGCCCTAGTAATAGCATTTCTGTGGCTTTTTCATCATGTCAGGCGGCTAGAGTTTATACTTCAGTCCAGTCATGTATTTGGGTCAGATTCTGGTAGCCTTACTGAAGTTGAACCATACCTTATTTCACAATGCCACTGAACTCAGTGGAGGTACCCATGGAGAAAGGAACTACTCAAGGAGAGTAAGGCTATCAGAATCTGGCCCTCTGATGATCCTTAAAGCACTGGAGGAGGAAGCTACATAGAATCATAGAATTATAGGACTGTAAGGGACCTCAAGAGGTCATCTAGTCCAGTCCCCTGCATTCATGACAGGACTAAGTATTATCTAGACCATCCCTGACAGGTATTTGTGTGACCTGCTCTTAAAAATCCCCAATGATGGAGATTCCCCAATCTCCCTAGGCAATTTATTCCAGTGCTTAACTACCCTGCCAGGAAGTTTTTCCTAATGTCCAATCTAAATCACACTTGCTGCAATTTAAGCCCCTTGTTTCTTGTCTTACCAGCAGAGGCTAACGAGAGCAATTTTTCTCCCTACTCCTTGTAACAGCCTTTTATGTAATTGAAAACTGTTATCATGTTGCCTCTCAGTCTTCTCCTCTCCAGACTAAACAAAGCCAATTTTTTCAATCTTCCCTCTTGGTCATGGTTTTTAAACCTTTAATCATTTTTCTTTCTCTTCTCTGGACTTTCTCTAATTTGTCCACATCTTTCCTGAAACGTGGCAACCAGAACTGGACACAATACTCCATTTGAGGCCTAATCAGCACAGAGTAGAGCGGAAGAACTACTTCTCGTGTCTTGCTTACAACACTCCTACTAATACATCCCAGAATAATGTTTGATTTTTTTGCAGCAGTGTTACAGTGTTTACTCATATTTAGCTTGTGAGCCACTATGATCCCCAGATTCCTTTCCGCAGTACTCCTTCCTAGGCAGTCATTTTCCATTTTGTATGTGTACAACTGATTGTTCCTTCCTAAGTGGAGTACTTCGCATTTGTCCTTATTAATTTTCATCATATTTACTTCAGACTGTTTCTCCAGTTTGTCCAGATCATTTTGAATTTTGTTCCTATCCTCAAAAGCGTTTGCAACTACTCCCAGCGTGGTATCATCTGCAAACTTTATAAGTGTACCCTCTATGCCATTATCTTGACTGTGAACCACTGATAACTCTCTGGGAATGGTTTTCCAGCCAGTTATGCACCCACCTTATAGTAGCTCCATCTAGGTTGTATTTCTCTAGTCTGTTTATGAGCAGGTCATGCAAGACAGTATTAAAAGCCTAACTAAAGTCAAGATATTCCACATCTGCTGCTTCACCCCATCCACAAGGCTTGTTACTCTGTCAAAGAAAGCTATTAGGTTGGTTTGACACGATTTGTTCTTGACAAATCCATGCTGACTGTTATTTATCACCTTATTATCTTCTAGGTGTTTGCAAACTGATTGCTTAATTATTTGCTCCATTATCTTTCTGGGTACTGAAGTTAAACTGACTGGTCTGTAATTCCCCAGATTGTCCTTATTTTCCTTTTTATAGCTTGGCATTATATTTGCCCTTTTCCATTCCTCTGGAATCTCTCCTGTCTTCCATGACTTTTAGAAGATAATCACTAATGGCTTAGATATCTCCTCAGTCAGCTCCTTAAGTATTCTAGGATGCATTTCATCTGGCCCTGGTGACTTGAAGACATCTAACTTGTCTAAGTATTTTTTAATTTGCTCTTTCCCTATTTTAGCCTCTGATCCTACCTCATTTTCACTGGTGTTCACTACATTAGAGGTATAATCGCTACTAACCTTTTTGGTGAAAATTGAAACAAAAAAGCATTTAACACTTTACATACATTTACACAATGGCTTAGAATCTCAGGGTCTAAAAGAAAATGTTTTTAATTAATTAATTAATTAATTAAGGGCCAGATTGCAACATTCTTCCTTATACTCTGTAGTACCTTACATGACCTCTGATTTCAATGGGACATTTCAAGTACTACTCATTCTGAGGAAGGGTATTTGAGTCTGGCTTGTAATTCAAATAGAAAAAATATTTAGAGGAAGGGGAACAGTATTGCCGGCTGAGAAGCAGATTAATATCTACAACAGGGAACAGATTGTTTATAGGAAAGACTTCATGAGGCTTCTCCATTCCTACTCGTAAAGCCACTCTTTCAGGGAAAGGGAGAACTAATCTGAACAATGTCTGCTCAAGTTACTAGGACAAACTGAACCAGGCCAAAAGAAAAGTCGTCACATAGTGGACTCTGTTTTACAGTCTCCTTATCAGAATCAGCGCTTGCCAAGCCAATTTGCAGCAGCCTCATCAATGAAGAGCAGAGCCCACAGACCACCATCAAATCTGGTCAGAGGGCAGCCATCAGTGATGTGAGACATTGTCTTTGGCCACAGTCACATGCGGGAACCTCTCCTTCACATCTTCCCTGGTGTGAAGGCTGGCTGCACATTGACCCTGACCCATTTAAAATCAGTTCTGAAGGGTCCACGAGAGCCATAGCACATCAAAGTCAGGTACCCGCATGGTCAGGTCAATTACAAGAGACTAGTTTCTCATGTCAGCTGCAGACCATTCTTTATGCCACATCGACGTCACAGAGAAATATAGGCAGGGCAAGTGGGACCACAACAGGTGCTTTGATGACAAGCGCGCTCTTGGGTAGTCAAAGAGGTATATAGTGGTAGACTCAGGTTTTCCCTGATTTTCTCAACCATTCTGGTTGTAGCATCCTCATGATGGATGTGTGGAGAAGTGATAGTGCTTAACATGGGGAACCACGGTACTGGTATGGGTCAAATTGTTCCATTTACGATGCACATGGTTGAATATAGTTGTGTATCAACCAACTCAACATGAGATGAATGGAGCCAGATCAGAGTACGGTATTCTGCTGCAGAGTAACAGAGAGCCAAACCAGATGATCAGAGGGTTTGAGCGTTTGCTCCTCATGAAGTGCCGGCCAATTTGCTTATAAGGTTGTTACACAACCTCACCTCAGCTGAAGTTTTCCCTCAGATGATTAAGGTATATGAGAGATCTATCTAGGGTTATTCCAAGGTAGACTGGGTGGGATTCATGTTTCAAGTAATGTCCAGTGAAAATGATATTCAGTTCTCGGGCTGCTCTGATGTTGTAAAGATGGAACGTACTCAAACAGTCTTGGTCCCGCTTGGTTGTAAATTCCACCAACTATAGCATTATTCAAATCAGTGTTTAGGGTACCTTCAAGTTATGGGAATGACCGTGCTTGGACACTTAATCAAATGTCATCTGCATACATGAACTTGTGGGACTGGGTAAGCGGAAGGTTGTTTGTGTATAAGTTGAAAAGCATTGGTGCCAGCATAGAGCCTTAGGGGAAACCATTGGTTTGTCTTATTTATGCGCTAATGCTTTACAGTAAAATGGCAAAAGTGAGTGTGGAGATTTCTCAGCGTTCCCTTTGCTGACTCGGTTTCAACAAAGATAGTGCAAGACCTATCCTTGTGTACGTATAATACAATAAATGTCTCGTGCCCTTCTCTAGTGGCTAGCCATGTGGAGGATAAAAGCCTACTTGTGATGGGTCGGGTCACAGAGACCCCCTTGGGACTGCCAACTGATGTGCTGAGACTAGGTTAGTTCAATCAGGGAGGATGAGGCCCTCTTCTAGCAGTTGAGGTGTGAACACCAAGGGAGGAGAAACTGCTTTGGTAGTTGGCTAGTCATTCACAGTCTTTGTTTAATCATGAGCTGATGGTGTCAAATTTGCAAATGAACTGAAGCTCAGCAGTTTCTCTTTGGAGTCTGGTCCTGCAGTTTTTATTTGCTGCAGGATGGCTACCTTTAAATCTGCTATTGTGTGTCCAGGGAGATTGAAGTGTTCTCCTACACCTCAACTGCTAGAAGAGGGCCTCATCCTCCCTGATTGAACTAACCTCGTTATCTCTAGACTGATTCTTGCCTGCATATTTATACCTGCCTCTGGAAATTTCCACTACATGCATCTGACGAAGTGGGTATTCACCCACAAAAGCTTATGCTCCAATACGTTTGTTAGTCTATAAAGTGCCACAGGACTCTTTGTCGCTTTTTACCAATCTTTGTAATGATACCTTACAAGAGACCTTTTGCATGAAGCATATTCCAGTTATGTTATATTCACACTCATTAGCATATTTTCATAAAATCATATGGAGTGCAATGTCACACTACTATTGCTACCAGATAATGGCATTACTTCTTCACTCCTGTGGCAGAAACCTGGGGCTTTGGTACTGGAAATCCAAAGGAAAGGTGATCCAATGGTTAGGATGTTAGCCTAGGTCTTAGGAGACCTGGGTTAAATTCCTTGCTCTGCCACAGACTTCCTGTGTGACTTAGGGCAAATCATTTAGGAGATGTCTACACTCCACCTGGTAGGTGTGATTCCCAGAGCAGGTAGAGAGACTTGTGCAAGCTAGAATTCTAAAAATAGCAGTGTGGATTTTGTGTCACAGGTGGTGGCTCAGACTAGCTGACCAAGCCCCTGTGTCCAAGCCGAAGCTGCCACCAGTGCCACAACGGCCACACTGCTATTTTTATCATGCTAGCTTGAGCAGAACTAGTGCAAGTCTGTGCTGGGAATCATACCTCCCAGTTGCAGTGTAGATATAGCCTGAGAATCTTTGTACATCAACCCCTTATCTGTAAAATGGGGATAACAACACTTTCCTACCTCACAGGGCTTTGCGATAATTAATATATTGAAGACTGTGAGGGATTCAAGTACTACAGTGATGGCAGCCATATAAGTCTCTAAGATCGAAGATCCAAGACCTATAATGGGGGTTCATAAACTCAGAGCCAGGTCACCATTAGTCGTCCATCTCTTTGGTAGTTTGTCTACTCTGTTTCAGAAGTCGCCCACAGCAGGGTTCCACTGAATGGTAGCATTGATGCTCATTATCGCCACTGGGTGTCTCACTTACTGAAAGCTTACGGGATGGTGCAATGGTAGTGATCATCGTTACTGTGGCTGCTCGGGAATGGAACACACCACACTGGGGTGTAAATAGAAACAAACTAGAGAAAGCAGCGTGAAGTCACAAATATCTGTGTAGTTACATCACTTGAAAAGACAAGACAGTTGCTAGACTACAACCATAATATGCCTTGGTATTGCCCAACTAGCATTTCAGCTCCGATTGCAGCTTAGTTACCAGTAAAAACCACTAGAGGCATTCAAACAGCACACTGACAATCTCTTTATCCTCCAATGTGAAGTCTTGTTAACATTGGTTCTATTGTATGTAAACCTTCTGATTCTATTTCGGGTTGCATGTGGCAGCGTAAATGCCCATGAAATACTCCAGGTGATGCTCCTGAGTAAAGAATTCCAATAATCACTGAAGAAAGGATTAAGGGAAGTGGGGGAAGTTCTGCTGAAAGCAGACACCACGTTCAAAACCCTACATTTTTATGGCCTTACCTAGCAAAATCATCACACTGAAATAGTATTGAAGTAAGACAAATTAAACCAGTGACTAGTAGCCATGAATCCAGCGTATTGCTATAAAAAGGCTTGCCATCTGGATCCTACTTCTCTACAATATTGAAGCTGCATGGCATTTTCTTTGCTTTTATTCTCATTTACAGCTATCACTCATTAGAGCACTTAAGGCTGTGTACAGTATATTATTGTTGCAGCTTGCTTTTCATCTAAGGCTATTTTGGAAAGCCTGATATGGTGTGTAAATATGTAACTATCTTTAAAAAAACCCTGCACCTGTTTAGATTTTTTCCCTTGGTACTTGAAGTAGTGATCATACAATTGTCGGCATGCTGTGTAACTACACAAAGCACAGGTAGGATACTCTACTACTCCCACTTATACTCACAAGAGGTATGCAGGTTGGACATTGTGTCTATTGTCTATCACACTAGAAAACAGCCCTGGATGAATTCCTCAACCTCTTATGAGTTTTTCAGAATCCTGCACTTCACTTTCAGTATCAGAGAACACAAGGCTTAATATCTGAGCAGACTTCTTTGCATAAAGTACTTCAAAACACTAGGGGGCTGGTTGGCTTGGTGAATGAAGCACTCTGCTACCCTGTCACACTTAGCACATGTGTTTGATTCTCTTTGAGTCTGATTTGCCTAGTGATTCAGAATATAAAAGCAACAGCAGTGGCATTTTACACAAGTGACAAATCTGCTTTGAAGAGGCACAGAGGTGAGCTAGCCCCAAGAGATTGAACTGAGTTACCTTTCACCTCCACAGAACCCCGGGATGAGATCAGGTAACCAGCAGCATGGAGCTAACATTGCACACTGAGCCTGACATACAGTCAAGCAAAAAGGAAGAACCTATGTACCTTAAAGTGGAAAAAAAAAAAAAAAAGGAAATATTTCTCTCTCCTAGGTTATGGTAAGGGAGTAGATAAAAGATTATTGCTTTCAGATTCCTCCTACTTCCTCAAACTGCACATGGATAGATGTTCTCTCCCAGTATGTTGGCAGTATTAGGATATTACAAGTCATACTACTTATGCTGAAATAGAGTCTACGCTGTAAAAAATACAGGGCCAGATCCTCAGCTGGTGTAAATCAGCATAGCTCCACTGAAACCTGTGAATCTATCTCAATTTATACCTATTGAGGACCTGGCCCACATACTCAGTTTCTGCTCTAGTTTACACTGATGAACATCTGGAGAGTCCCCTCCACTGACTTCAGAGGAGTGACTGTGGAGTCCCACCACTCTAATGGACAACAGAATCTGGTCCCCATGGAAGTTTTTTTCCTTTTAAACCCATGCAAATAATATACATGTTGAAATTCACCTTATAATTGTACTCGCTGAAAGTCAAGATTGACAGGACATTATAACTATAGAAGAATACACCAGAAAGTTTGTCCGTTGCACTGTGGTGAATTATATAAAAAATGAAGACTGATGAAAGCAGTCTTTTTCCCCTCTGCTTCTCCCTGGAGATGAGACACAAAGTGACAGGCTACCACAGCTTTAGTGCTGAAGCAGCTCCTACAGCTGTGAAAAGCACAGCAGGATGGCTGGAGTGACCTTGCCACTGGTGAATGGCTACTGTCCAACTCTGGTAAAGACAGATTCCCAAAGATGTGCCCCTGGATATCAGAAAGCCTAAATCTGCTAAGAGCATGCACAAATAGGCTCCTACCGCACACATTTACACATAAGACTGCTTGTGAGATATAGGCACTTTACAACCACTCATGACTCCCGCATACTGTTTAGATTTTTTAAGGAAATAACCATAACTACCATCAAAGAGTTTTCTCCTTTACCAGTGTTTTAGAAGACAATATACAAGGTGATTCCCGTTAGCTTGTTTCATTCGGTTGCATAGCTACCATGGTGTATAGCATACCCTGTTAATGGAATACATTGTTAATAATAAAAGAAACCATTGAGTTCTATAGACAACTTGGAATACTTAATTTGTTCAGTCTATGAATAGGTAGACAAACACCCCCACACCCACACCCACTTTGTGTATTCTCAAGCCAATACTATTTCTTTATTCTAGGCTGGATCAACTCAGTTGCATGAATAATTTTTGTAAATTACAACCATAGGAATTTTCTTAATACTTTGAAGGAATATTAATCAAAGTCTATTTGATACTTTCAAAATATATACAATTATGAACAGGGCCTTTTTTCCCCCCTTGACAATATTCGTATGTAAGTTTACCTTTATTGCAAGCAATAGAGATGAAGCCGAATTCACATTAAAAACACTGGCTGTATCAGAATAACCTCATGGTAAATTATGCTTTGACACATGGAGGAGATTTTGGGGCTGTACGGACATATTGTAATATATCTCCCATGATAGTGAAAGATCCTGAAATGTCCAAAATGTACTTGTGTTACATTGTGGGGACCTGTTAGCAAAAGAATCCACAAGTATAATTGACAAATCAAGTTTCTTGCAAGCAGATAAAAGGTACAATCAGCTAGTTCAATGCAACTAAACAATATTCTATGCTTATCACATCTCCGCTGTCATAATTTCGTCTCTCTGAGGTTCAACCACGTTTAAACATCATACATTGTTATAAAATCTTGGGATCAGAAAGCTGAACAATTAATATTTACTGTTTGCTCAATTGCTACATTCATAGAAACTAACAATTGTAGTAAACTTCTTGGCTTTGGCCAAGAGTTTTACTAACTAGATTTATACCTGTAAAACTATAGAGGTGAGTTGCACTGCATGGTTCACTCACCTTTCCTTTTAGAAATGCTAAGTATGTTGTAGTCCACAGCCGGATCAAAGTTAACTAAAAGGTATATTTTTGATTACCAAACACATATGCAAATTGCAGCTACTATTGGCAAGCATGGATAATTTTTAATAAACACATCAATTAAAAAGCAGTGTTGTGTGGCCACACTTAGGAAGCCTATGACAGGAAATGTTGCATTGCTATTAACACTGCCATTCTATTTGTCTATGATATGATCTGCAGGCTGAGTTATCGTCTGCTCTGAAACTTTAATCCAGTCATATTTATTTTGTCATTTAACAACATGATCTACTCAGTCTACTGAGTGAAAGATTCCTGGCTATTTACATATATATTGCTATGATTTGCTAAAGCTATTCCCGAGCAGCCCACAATAGAAAACTGCGTAGAACAGGAATGTCTGCAAACAAGATTCACAGATGGAAACATTCAGCAAAAGATTTAAGGTAAGGAAGACTGCAACATACCTTCAGTAGTGTGCTCCCTCCTTCCAAGACAGACAGTTTTCTGGAAGAGCATACACTATTGATGGGACTAAGAAAGTGATTGTAAATGGGCTACTAATAAGTGGATTCATGACACCAGATGTGACAGCAGGGTGTCACCAGGTCCCTTTTAAACTTGTCTTCAGGGCTGTCTCCAAGTTCCTCCAGACAGAATTAGACAGTTGCTGCTAGTACCACAGCTGAAGAAGCAGGGGTGCTTTTTGACTGCAGTTGCTAATGCTCCACTTTCAGGGAAAGCGCAGAAGTATGTGTGTGCCTGTGCTAACTGCACACACTCATCAGCCTGCTACAAGCAGGGAGATGTGATATGCATACCGAAAGAGCTTGTGCAGGGAGGAGAGCTCCGGGAGCAGACTCTGGCCTATTCCACTAGTAATTACACCCTATTGACCTTGCTGGTATAGATTACTGCTGGATAATGCATCAATAAGTCTATCAATCAATAGAAAAGGCATCGGCAAGTGTTCATTTTTTAAAAAAGCAACCAAGCAGATTCTACCCTTTAAAACAACAAACTTTTTTGGCAGTCGTTTAACATTTCTCTCTCGTTAATGTTTCCATCATAAATACAATAGTCTGGGGTGAGGGGGGGGGCGGAGGGTGCACTACTCATCCAAAAGAGGATTTATTAGACCCATGTCAGATGGCAGTTCTGAACAAGGTCTCTACATGTGAATTATTATAATTATTAGTATAGTAACACCTAGTGGCCCCAGCCAAGATAGGGGCTCCATTGTGCTAGGTGCTGGACATACATATAGTAAGGGACAGAGTTTACAGTCTAAATAGACAGGGCAGACAAAGGAAGTATTATTATCCAGATGAGAAACCGAAGCACACAACAATTAAGTGACTTTACCACGATCATAGAGTCGGTGGCAAAGCTGGAAACTGAGCCTAGCCCTCCCAAGTCCCAGTCCAGCACTGTAAATGTAAGACCATCCATCTTCTGTAGACATAAGTCACCCCCCTGCCAAGTAGCCCAGACTGCCACTCTCCAAATACCCCAAGTAACTGCATTAAACTAGGTGACTACAGAGCCATATTGATTTTTGTCCTGTTATGAGCCATCACAGATCTATTCATATTTAATGGAACATCAGATCAGGAGAACATTATTAGGTCCAGGAATTTGGGTTTTGCTGGTTCTGTTTAAAAGATTTCATGAGAAGTTAGTACTTTTGAAGGTGCCAAGCTGGTAGACTAAGAGGACAGAGTTCTCCATCCGTCTTCCACCCTGCCCTAGAAGAGTCAGCCCTTTGCTTGCAAGATCAGACAAGATCACAGATCAAGATGGTATGGCTGCAGGCCATAAAGATAAATAGTACAGTAGGAAGTGAAAAATCCTCAGAGCTTTCTTTTGCAGCAGCATAGACTGGGGAAAGGTTGTATGAGTTAAGGGGAGACTTAGTTTTCTGCTGTTATGGTTATTTGTTGAGCTCTGTCTGAGTACTGGCTTCTGAACAGAACATACAATCACAGCGCTGAACAGTTTGCAAGTTTTATTAGACAAAAAATACAATGCAGGCACAGTGTAGCAGAGTCCTGGAAATACAATGCAGTATGGATACTGTAGTGGCCATGATGTAAATTTATGAATCATAACTGTCCTTACACTAATTAATCAAAAATTTCAGCATTGACCTAGCTCTGCTCCCTTCGACTTTAATGTGAGTCAGAGTTAGGCCACTGCTGAAGACTTGAAAATTCCACCCCAAATATTTGTTGTTCAAGTAATGGAACTCTCATTACCTTGCAGATGCTGGATAATGCTCATTGTATTTGGTTACACACCAGGCTTATCAGTATGTGCATATTTCAGCGTTGGTCCTGTGTCAGAATCTGCTAGCACAGATTACTGCATCAATGCAGTTCCATGGGCTTCAGCACCTCTGAAAGAAAATCAGGCACAAGCTGTCCTCCCAACACCGCAGACACATAAACTAAGGCCCCAACCCTGAAAACACTTAAGCACGTGAGCAATTTGACTCGCAAGTGGTCCCACTGAAGCCACTGGGACTACTCTTGTGAGCAAAGTTAGGTACATTCTTAAGTGTGTGAAGGATTTAGGCCTTTGGGAAAGCAATTGAAAATGCTGACCTTAAACAAATGTGCTGTCCTTGAAGCCTGCCTTTTTATCTGGGCAGAAACGAGGTCAGAGATAAGTTGAGGCTGAACAAGATGCTTGAGGAACCCGTTCAAGGATTGCAAGGAGTGACATGGTCAATTCAAGGAGTAAAAATGATTCTGGACTGACAGGAGTAGTGTGAGGTTAGCATCTAAAACAAGCAAAGAGGAGGCTGCAGTAGTTAAGGCAGGATATGATTAGAGCTCCCATCTCGTTTAACATGGACTGTATTTGCTTCATATAGAGGTTTGGGACCAGATCCTTGGGAGGTATAAATCAATATTGTTCCATTCATTTCTAGGCAACTAAACCAATTTATGCCATCTGAGGATCTAGCCCATGATTCTTATTTGTGTTTGAACATGTTATTCCATCGCAACCTTTTGAAAAATTGAATAAAATTGGCAAATTCCTGATAAAAATGGTTAATTGGGGTCCAAAAAGGGTACTGGGATTTTTGCCAAATCCTCTTGTGTGTGACATTATTTACAAGTTTTATTAAGCAGTAAATGAACAAACTGACTTGTAAAATGAGAAAGTCAAACATTTCACTAATCAATATCTTCTCTAAAACCTCTCCCAGGAAAACCATTGTGTTTTTCTATCAAGTGATGCATATATGAAATTGTTACAAATGGCATCATGCCCCAAGCACCAAATCATACTGTGTATATTACATTGTTATATCACCAGTACTATACATAAATGGCGCACCACTTCTGTGACACTAGCAGATAACTGTGAGCTTCCTTTCTGCCATCTTGCCCAGTGAATAGATTACCTGAGATGTGAGAGATGAGCAATCCATTCTTTCCCATTGTTTTCAAAGGGAAAACACTAGGCTAAGATTTTTTTTAAATAGTTATTTTGGGGTGCCCAATTTGAGATACCATAAAGAGGCATGATTTTCATAAAGTGGCCATCCTCTGAAAACCAGGGTCCTGGGAATGGTTGGGCCATTACACTAATTGAATCTATTTCCCCATGTTAAGTATCCTCACACCTTCTATGGGTCATCTCGATTATCACTTCAAATGTTTTTTCCCCTTTTTTTTCTCCTGCTGATGATAGCCCATCTCAATTGATTGGCCTCTTACAGTTGGTATGGCTACTTCCACCTTTTCATGTTCTCTGTATGTATAAATATCTTCTTGCTGTATGTTCCAGTCTATGCATCCAATGAAGTGGGCTGTAGCCCATGAAAGCTTATGCTCTAATAAATTTGTTAGTCTCTAAGGTGCCACAAGTACTCCTGTTCTTTTTGCGGATATAGACTAACACGGCTGCTACTCTGAAACCTGTCAAAAGGCTCCTTTAAAGTGTCTCAAATTGGCCACACATCATTTTTTAAAACTGTGACCTCCATTCAATTATAAATTTCAACAGTATGTGTCTGAAATCAACTTGTTTTCTGTTTACCTCCTAGATAGATGAGGTCCAGGATTTGCATATGATAGAAAGCACATGCTGCTCCACCCATGAACCAATACTCCCATGAAGTGTTTGCTTCCAGTTCTTGCCCTATCTCATAGAGCTGGAAGGGACCCTGAAAGGTCATTGAGGCCAGCCCCCTGCCTCCACTAGCAGGACCAAGGACTGATTTTTGCCCCAGATCCCTAAGTGGCCCCCTCAAGGATTGAACTCACAACGCTGGGCTTAGGAGGCCAACGCTCAAACCACTGAGTTATCCCTCCCCTTGCTCTTGCTTCCAACAGTGCAGAATTCAGGGGAAGGAGTGAGGCGAAGAAGAGTTTTCCCGGACCGACAACTCCTGTCTCTTTAGTAGGACTGGCTGAAAATTTCCCATCAAAAGCGTTTGCTTTCTATGGAAAATTTTGATTACTCATGGAAAAACTGAACACCCAAACACCAAAACTTTCAATTTTCAGGGGAAATCTGATTCTGAAACACTACCACAAAGTGCCTTGTGGGAGATGTAGTTTGGTTTCCTCGTGTCCCCATTCTTCTCTATGCACCAGGCTCCCCAGCCAGACTTCATCTCCCATGATACAATATAGCCTTCTCTCACCAACAGACAAGACCATGGTGAATGATGGGAGATTTTGTCTTACCATGGAGCATGAACTATAGAGGAAAGTGGAACATGAGGCACCTGAAAAATACAAGTTCCACATGGCATCATGGCAGCATTTTAGCATTGAAATATTTTAGTTTTCAGAGGAAGTATTTTGGATTTGGATTTTTTTCTGAAAGCTCAAAATTTTCTATGGAAAAAATTACCATTTTCTGACTATCTCTAGTCTTCACTCAGACTCAAACACTCCAAAGAAAGCAAAAAAGGAAGTTTATCTAGCAGGAGTAATCCAGCAATCTTGGAGGGAGGAAACAGGGTCCATACATTCAAATCATTACAATTAAGTAAATTGGAGGGCTTTTTCCTGAGCCATTGAGAGTGTGGGAAACACAGGGTTAATCTACTCAAAACTGACAAAAAAATAACTAAATTGTGGTGGCTTGGGGTCAAACCTTTTATTATTATGGCACAAATCTGTGTGTGGACACAATTATTTTGGAATAACACTGTTTTATTTTTATTTCACTTAAGTCAATTCCTTATTGATTTAAATTAAATTGTAATAGGACATGCAGTTGGAAATAAAAGTATCTACAGCGGACTAGAAAGAGAGGAGGAAATTATTGTTTTAATAGCCAGTCAGAGACACCATCTGAATGACTCTACATTTACACTCAGAAAACAGTTAAGGCTTGGGGCTAAGAGAGAGAAGGAGAATTCTAAACACAGGCAAACAGGTGCTGTAAAGTGTACTAAGGAAGCCCAATAGAAGCTGGAAATTAGAATTGCAGAAGTGGGGATGTTCCCTGAATAGGCTTCAATGAATCCAGAGTTCATTGTTTTCTGAAACTAAGAGACTGGAATTGTTGGAAATGTGGGTGAATCAAACTGAAAAAGACCTACAATTTTTATTTTACTTCCCAGGGAAACAATTTCATCTGCACCAGACTTAGGCCCTGATACTGAAAGATCTTTCATGGGTGGAGAGCTTGCATCTTTGTAGAAACCCCTAGAAGTAAACAGAGGTCTTGCAATATAGACCAGCTTGCAGCAGCAAACCTATAATGTAGTCCAGAAGTATAGAGATTCTAAGTAGCAATGTCAAGAGAAGGACAAGATGGGCAGCGGGGAGAGCAGGCTAGGAATTTACCCTATGGAAATGTTTTCTATAATAGCCCATTTGCTCCTAGATGTACACATTTACATTTACAAATGATAGATTCATGATTCTAAGGAAAGAAAGGAGTGAGAGCAGCAGAACAAGGACAGTGGACTTCAAAACAGGAGTCTAAGAAACTTAGATGACTGGTAGGTAAGGTGCCAAGGGAAGAAAATCTAAGGGAAAAAGTAGTACAGGAGAGCTGGCAGTTCCTCAAGCAGACAGTCATAAAAGCACAACTACAAACTATCCCAGTGCGAAAAAAAGATAGGAGCAATAGGAAGAAACCAGTTTGGCTCTATCAAGAGTTATTTCCATGACCTGAAAATCAAAAAGGAATCTCATGAAAAGCAGAAACATGGACAAAATGCTAAAGAGGAGTACAAAAGAATAGCACAAGCATGTAGGGTCAAAATCAGAAAGACCAAGGCACAAAATGAGTTACACCTAGCAAGGGACCTAAATGGCAATAAGAAGGGGTTCTTTAAATACACGGCGATCAAGAGAAATATGAAGGAAATCATAGGTGCTCTACTTAGCAGGGAAGGAGAGCTAATAACTGATGACATCAAGAATGTTGAGGTGTTTAATGCCTATTTTGCTTCAGTTTTCACTAAAAAGGTTAATGGTGACCAGATACTCAGTACAATTAATACTAACAAGAAGGGGGAAGACCAAAAGGAAGCCAAAACAGGGAAAGAACAGGTTAAAGAATATTTAGATACGTGAAATATATTCAAATCAGCAAAACCCGATGAAATTCATTCTAGCGTACTTGAGGAACTATCTGAAGCAATCTCTGAACTGTTAGCCATTATCTTTGAGAACACATGTAGGATGGGTGAGGTCCTACAGGATGAGAGAAGGGCAAAGATAGCACCGATCTTTAAAAAGTGAAACAAAGAGGATCTCGGGAGTTATAGACCAGCCAGCCTAACTTTGATACCTGGAAAGATACTGGAATAAATGATTAAATAGGGTTACAATGAGTAGCCAGCATGTCAAAAACAAATCATGCCAAACCAACATAATTTCCATCTTGGACAGGATTACTGGCCTAGTGAACGGGGGGGCGGGTGGAACTGTAGATGTGCTATATGTGGATTTTAGTATGGCTTTTGACATCGTCCTACATGACATTGTCATAAACAAATTAGGGCAATGCAGTCTAGGTGAAATTACTATAAAGTGGGTGCACAACTGTTTGGAAGACCATACTCAAAGGGCAGTTACCAATGGTTTGCTGTTAAACCAGGAGGGTGTATCTAGTAGTGTCCCACAGGGATCAGTCCTGAGTCTGGCACTATTCAGAATTTTGATTAATGACTTGGATAGTGGAATGGAGAATTTGCTTATAAAGTCTAAAGACGACACTGACATAGAGGGAATTGCTAGCATTTTGGAAGACAGGATTAGAATTCAAAATGACCTTGACAAACTGGAGAATTGGTCTGAAATCAGCAAGATAAAACTCAATAAAGACAAGTACAAATTACTCCACTTTGGAAAGCAAAATCAAATGCACAACTACAAAATGGGGAATAACTTGTTAGCTGGGAGTATTGTGGAAAAGGGTGTGAGGGTTCTAGTGGATCACAAATGGAATATGAGTCAACAATTTGATGTAGTTATAAAAAGGCTAATATCATTCTGGAGTGTAACAACAGGAGTGTGGTATGTAAGGGTATGTCTTCACTACCCGCCAGATCAGTGGGCAGCGATCAATCCAGCGGGGATCAATTTATCGCATCTAGTCTAGACACAATAAATCGACCCTGAGGCCTCTCCCATCGACTCCTGTACTCCAGCTTGGCGAGAGGCGCAGGCAGAGTCGACGAGGGAGTGGCAGTAGTCGACTCACCACGGTGAAGACACCACGGTAAGTCAATCTAAGTACATTGACTTCAGCTACGTTATTCATGTAGCTGAAGTTTCGTTACTTAGATCGATCCTCCTCCCCCAGTGTAGACCAGGGCTAAGACATGGGAGGTAATTGTCCTGTTGTACTTGGCACTGGTGAAGACACAGCTGGAATACTGTGTCCAGTTCTGCATGCCATACTTTAGGAAAGATGTGGATAAATTGGAGACAGTCCAGAAGAGCAACAACAACAACAAAAAAGGTTTAGAAAATCTGACCTATGATTGAGAGGGGATCTGATAACAGGCTTCAGAAATATTAAGGGCTACTATAAAGAGAACGTTGATCAGTTATTCTCTGTGTCCACTGGAGGTAGAACACAAAATGATGGGCTTAATCTGCAGCAAGGGAGTTTTAGGTTAGATATTAGGAAAATCTTTCTAACTATGTGGAGAATTAAATTCTGGAGTAGGCTTCCCAGGGAGGCTATGAAATCCTCATCATTGGAGTTTTAAAACACCTGCCATAGATGGTCTAGATTTACTTGGTCCTGCCTCTACAGGGAGATGGACTTGATGATGTCTTAAGGTCCTTGCTAGTACTACATTTTCATGATTCTGTGATGTAGTCATATTAAAACGTACATTGTTTGCTTGCACCAAGTTTACTGAGCTATCCAGATTGCTCTGTATCAGTGACCTGTCCTCTTCATTATTTCTCACGCTCTCCCAATTTTTGTGTCATCTGTAAACTTTATCAGTGGTGATTTTAAATTTTCTTCCACGTCATGAATAAAAATGTTAAATAGTCTAGGGTCAAGAACCTATCCTTGTGGGACCCTACTAGAAAGACTCCCGTTTGATGATGATTCCCCACTTAAAATTATATTTTGAGACCTATCCATTAGCCAGTTTTTAATCCATTTAATAGGTGCCATGTTCATTTTATAGCTTTTTAGTTTTTTGATCAAAATGTCATGCAATACAAAGTCAAATATCTAACAGAAATCTTATCATGTCAACACTATTACCTTTATCGACCAAATTTGTAATCTCATAAAAATAGGTTGTCAAGTTAGTTTGACAGGATCAATTTTCCATAAATCCATGCTGATTGGCTTTAGTTATAGAAACTTCATTTAATTCTTTACTTATTGAGTCCTGCATCAGCTGCTCCATTATCTTGCCCAGGCTCTTGTCAAATTTACAAGACTATAATTACCAAAATCATCCTATTTACCCTTTTTAAATATTGGGACAAGATTAGCTTTCTTCCAGCCTTCTGGAACTTCCTCTGTGTTCCAAGACCTACAGAAAAATTATTTGTAATGGGCCAGTGAGTTCCTCAGACAACTCTTTTTAAAAAAAAAAATGCACAAGTTATCTGGACCTGTTGATTTAAAAATTTCAAACTTTTCTAAAATCTGCCTGACATGCTGGTGGAATGGAAAAAAGTATTATCATATGACATGACTACATCATCTGTTTTTTCCCCAAATATAGAACAGAAATGTCTATTGAGCACTTCTGCCATTTCTGCATTATTATTGGTGATTCTACCATTTCCATGTAGTAATGGACCAATACCATTCTCTACTGTAGCTATTCCCTCCTTCAGTGGGACATGGGCACCTATATCTGTTAGGCTCCCTTGATAATCCCAGCAGTATACTTATTAAAGTACCCATCTGATATCAGTGGAACAACTCATGTGAATAAGGACTGGAAGGGGTTGCAAGTGCTTTGGAGGATAGGATTAAAACTCAAAATGATCTGGACAAACTGGAGAAATGGTCTGAAGTAAATAGGATGAAATTCAATAAGGACAAATGCAAAATACTCCATTTAAGAAGGAAGAATCCGTTTCACATAGACAAAATGGGAAATAACTGCCTAGGAAATAGTACTGCGGAAAGGGATCTGGGGGTTATAGTTGAGCACAAGGTAAATATGAGTCAACAGTATAACACTGTTGCAAAAAAAGCGAACATCATCCTTGAATGTATTATCAGGAGTGTTGTAAGCAAGACATGAGAAGTAATTATTCTGCTCTACTCCAGACTGATTAGGCTTCAACTGGAGTACTGTGTCCAGTTCTGGGCACTACATTTCAGGAAAGATGTGGACAAATTGGAGAAAGTCCAGAGAAAAGCAACAAAAATGATTAAAGGTCTCGATAACATGACCTGTGAGGGAAAATAGAAGAAATTGGGTTTGTTTAGTCTGGAGACGAGAAGACTGAGAGGGACATGATAACAGTTTTAAGTACATAAAAGGTCGTTACAAGGAGGAGGGAGAAGAATTGTTATTCTTAACCTCTGATAATAAGACAAGAAGCAATGGACTTAAATTGCAGCGAGAGCGGTTTAGGTTGGACGTTAGTAAAAACTTCCTAACTGTCAGGGTGGTTAAGCACTGGAATAAATTATCTAGGGGGGTTGTGGATTCTCCATCATTGGAGATTTTTAACAGCAGGTTAGACAAACACCTGCCGGGGTGGTCTAGATCAGGGATCTCAAACACAAATGACCACAAGGGCCACATGAGGACTAGTACATTGCCCAAGGGCCACATCACTGACACCCCCCCGCGCTGCCCCCGGCCCTGTCACCACTCCACCCCTTCCATGAGGCCCGGCCCCTGCCCCGCCTCTTCCCACCCCTTCTGGCTTTAGAAAAGGCACTAGAAAAGGTTCAAAAAAGGGCAACTAAAATGATTAAGGGTTTGGAACGGGTCCCATATGAGGAGAGATTAAAGAGGCTAGGACTCTTCAGCTTGGAAAAGAGGAGACGAAGGGGGGATATGCTAGAGGTATATAAAATCATGAATAATGTGGAGAAAGTGGATAAGGAAAAGTTATTTACTTATTCCCATAATACAAGAACTAGGGGTCATCAAATGAAATTAATAGGCAGCAGGTTTAAAGCAAATAAAAGGAAGTTCTTCTTCACGCAGCGCACAGTCAACTTGTGGAACTCCTTACCTGAGGAGGTTGTGAAGGCTAGGACTATAGCAGAGTTTAAAAGAGAACTGGATAAATTCATGGTGGTTAAGTCCATTAATGGCTATTAGCCAGGACGGGTAAGGAATGGTGTCCCTAGCCTCTGTCTGTCAGACAGTGGAGATGGATGGCAGGAGAGAGATTACTTGATCATTGCCTGTTAGGTTCACTCCCTCTGGGGCACCTGGCATTGGCCACTGTCGGTAGACAGGATACTGGGCTAGATGGACCTTTGGTCTGACCTGGTATGGCCTTTCTTATGTTCTTATGTTCTTATGTTCCCTGCCCCCATTCTAATCCCTTCCCCAAAGTCCCACCCCAACTCCACCCCCTCCCTGACCCTATTCCAACCCCTTCCCCAAATCCCCGCCCCTGCCTCGCCTCTTCTCCGCCTCCTCCCCTGAGCATGCAGCTCCCCGCTCCTCCCCCTCCCTCCTGGAAAGCGCTAAGTGTCACCAAACAGCTGTTTGGCAGCAGGAAGCACCTGAAGGTAGGCAGAAGAGAGGGGATATGGCACACGGGTCGGGGGGCAGCAGGTGAGGGGAGCTTGGTGGGCCACAGCAAATAATTCCACGGGCCGCGTGTGTGAGACCCCTGGTCTAGATAATACTTAGTCCGGCCATGAGTGCAGGATACTGGACTAGATGACCTCTCGAGGTCCCTTCCAGTCCTATGATTCTATGACTTCAAAGTACAGGCTGAGGCGTCACAGTCAGAGACCTCTCCTACTTCTTCCACAATCCTCACCCTTTTGGATCATCTTCCATTTTGCAGTATACATATAAAATCTAGCAATCTCAGGATTTGATAATTTGCCTGGCAGCATCATAAGCATGTTATTACTTGGGAATAGATGGTATTTAGCAAGGTGAATACTATATCCTGCTACTAAATTTCTGTTAGCATTCCACACTTCACTTTCTAAAGATATTATTGACATTTTCCCCCACATACTTTCAAAGTGAGGGTATATGAATGTCATCGTAGGGAGGTTGTGTATTTAACCTACTAGACACATTTTCTCTTTAACACTGAACATTAATAATTTACCCTCCAAGATATTAGAATAGCATCAAATTCTACTCATATTTGCAAGATTTATAGATGACAGCTAGTTTTCCAAGTCACTTTCATGAGCAAAGTTCTTTGAATATGTTCTATAAGTAAGGAATTTTGCTTCTCTAAAATTATGAATAAGTTATTTTAATACCTATATTTAAGTGTAGAGTAAAAATTGTATTTATGAAAATTAGTAGCTGACAGAGGCCTATGAGTCAAAAGCCAAAAGTTAAACTTTTTTTAAAAAGTTTGGATAGAGTGTGATCCAACTGCCTAATGACATCATATTTTTTTCTCCATGCTAAGGGTCCCTTTTACAATCTATGATTTAAAAGTCAAGATGAAAGTCAAGTTACACTTATGATAAGGAAGGTGGGTTATGGTTGTATGGTTTCACCCCACAGTTTCATTTGCACTTTACGGCAGACCAACATATTTTGCATGTTTTTGTTCCTAGCTCATGAACATGCTTCTAAAACATCCAACCCTGGTTTCAGTCTCACTCTCCCTATGTCAGGAAATGAGGCAAACTCTGTGTTTAGAAAAAAATCTCAGGAGTGTGGGATCTCAAAGTAAAGGCCAGATTTGGTACTTCAGTGGCTCTCACACTCAGCAGTTAGAAGACAAACACTCAAAAGTTGTCTCTCTTGAAAAGTCCAGGGGTGCAAATTTTCACAAGCACCACCTGGCTTTGGATATGTCTACACTTAAAATGTTACAGTGGCACAGCTGTACTGCTGAAGTGCTTCCGTGTAGACACTACCTATGCCGACGGGAGGGGTTCTCCCATTGCGGTACATAATCCACCTCCCCGAGAGGTAGTAGCTAGGTCAAGGGAAGAATTCTTCCATCGACCTTGTGCTGTCTACACCAGGGGTAACGTTGGCTTAACTATGCTGCTCAGGGATGTACATTTTTCACTCCCCTGAGCAATGTAGCTAAGCCGAATTAATTTTCTAGCATACACTAGGTTTCAGTCACTTAGGCTCAGTCATCAAAGGTAGTTAGCTGCCCAATTCCCATTAATTTAAATCGGAGCTCTGTGCCTAAATACCTTTGAACATCTAGGCCTTAGGCCCTTTTAAGTCCTGCTCTCCCGACAAAGACTGGAAATCTGACCTCCTCCAAAAGTCGACAAAGGTGAAGGAAAATTTGGACTGAAAACTTCTTAGCAGGGAGCTCAATTAGAATGTAGAATTGTCTCCCGCAAAAAAAAGCAGTAGAAGCATCATTGTGTGAGGTATTTTACAATGGGACTGGGAAATGCACTATCGAGAGCAGTCCTGCAAGCTTAGGGGAAGGACTGGCTGAACTGGTAGGTATTTTCCATCACCAGCTTCTGAGAGGTAGGAAAAACATGATCCTCTTCAATGAAGATCTTAGTCCGAACAGAACTAGAGAGTACATGCTCCTCGAACTAGTTCATATTTGTAGGTATGAAAAGAAGCAGTGGCAGCTATTTTATAAACAAAAAGAGCCAGACTGTTGGTGCCCAATGTGGACGAGGATACAAAGGACCTCTCCACTACCCTATGCAGAGGGTAACTCTTGCCACTTGGTGGACTGGGAGCACAGACACTGCACAGTGATAGGACAAGATGTCCTAAAAGGGTTAAGCGGGGTTGCAATGTCCACGGTCCCATCCCACTTCCAAACTGAGCAGCAGCCTGAGTGCGGGCAGAGTAGAGTACATGCTACCCACTTCCAAAATGTGGCAGAGTTCCCACTATAACATTCCCCACAAGGAATTCTGGCTCACTCAGGCAGAATTTACCATGGACCTGACAGGAAAGTTATCCCTTCCCTGAATCCTAGCACGGGGCTGTGTCTGAAAGGCACAGTTTAACAAATACTGCATAAGACTCTCACTCTGTAACTGGATGGGAATGCTGGCCAGGGCACCAATTAGTTGCTTTGTCAGATGGGCTCGGAGGCAGTTACAAGTTAATGTACTTGCTATTTCTATTCCAGACTCACTGTTTTCTGAAAAAATGTTAAAGGAAAATAAAAATATTCCACCATATTTAACCAGGCCAAACCCACTGCAAATCCAGTTCTCTGTTGGCTTGGATTTTACTCTCTTACCAGCTCACCATGCTGCTGCCCTCTGAGACCTTGAGTTACCATGGTTTTCTTTTTCTAATGAACAAAAGCCATACAAAAACACATCATATTTGACAAGTGCAGCCTCTGAAAGATTGGCTGGAAATATCAATAGTTTTCCCTTATGTATAAGGGAGCTATGGGAGGAGAGAGAGGAAGAAATACAGTACCTTACAAAACAAATCAAATGTCCCAATACATTTCCCAAACTCAGCCAAGCTAGTCCCAAAATCCCAGACTAGCAGTTAGGCTAGTATTCAGGCAGACAGCTATTTGCATCTGAGGTACTAGCACACCCATAGAGAATGAGAAAGAAAAAATAAGCATAACCAGATTACAGTGCATGCAACCAGAACATTCTTTCCCAACCATCCATATATGGTGTAAACAGGAGATTTAGACAAATACATACTACAGCTGCTCACACTTGACCTATGCAAGAGCGTGGGATTGCATCTGCAAACCCAGCATTTTCCAGAAGTGAGAACCAGCTGATCCATAAAGGGGTACATTTGGGGATCCAGCTGGAGAAATGGCCAACCCTCTCTATCACAAATGTCAGTGCTGGTAAGAGATCAGTCCTACAGAGCTACTGAAGCCAGCACCTATCAGGCACGATTGAGCCTACAGTTTAGCCTCACTGTTTAGCAAACTGGACAGCAGGACTTTAATCCAACCCCAGCACTCCTAGGTTCGGATGCTGGATGTTCTACAGTAGTCATTGCTGGTGCTTGTTCCTATTCATAAAGCACTTAGTAGGAATGGGTCATTCCAGCCTCTAAGAGGCATTCAGA